>NC_134484.1:85550764-85785764 GCF_040206685.1 Ascaphus truei
GCAGCAGCAGCAGCACAATTAATAAATAAATATAAATAAATAAATAAATAAATGACAATAAATACATTTGAAATACATTTTTATTGATAGTGTACATGTGCAGGGGGTCTCCGGAGCTGAACCGCGGTGGTTTTAGGTCTGGGGACCCCGTGCCCCCCGAGATACAGGCCCCTTTAGGGGGTGCCGGTATCCCTCTGCTCTGCTTGGTTTACAGGCCGCGATCACGTGATCGGGACCTTTAAACCAAGCAGAGGGCTACCGGCACCCCCTAAAGGGGCCTGTATCTCGGGGGGCACGGGGTCCCCAGACCTAAAACCACCGCGGTTCAGCTCCGGAGACCCCCTGCACATCTACACTATCAATAAAAATGTATTTCCAATGTATTTATTGTCATTTATTTATTTATTTTTTGGCGGCTGCTGTGTGTGTGTATTTTTTTATTGTGGGTAGCGGGAGGGTGGGTGAATGGGGTATTCGCCCCAACGATGGTTGGGGAGGGCTTGCGGGGGGGGGGGGGGGGTGGGGTAGCGGGAGGGCTTAACCCCTTCATGACCGTAGCGGTATTAACTGCTACGATCGTGAAGGGGTTAAGTGCACCCGCAACCCCCCCCCCCTCCCGCAAGTCCTAAACTCACACCAAGGGCCAAATACCCCCCTCACCCATCCCCACTACACACAATAAAGCGGGCACGGTGGGTTAACCCCTTCATTGCCTTAGCGGCTATCCGCTATGGTAATGACGCAGCATTTTCCGTATTTTTAATAATATTGATCAGGAGCAGGGGGGTTCCCTGAGCATTAATTTCTGGCTCAGGGAACCCCCTGCTCACTGTACAATATTATTAAATCTCTCTCTGCTGCAAACACATCTCGCCCCCAGTATGTGCAGTAATTTACTGAACATGTACTGTAGAATAAATGCATACAGTAGTTTTATTTATTCGGGTTTATTACACAGTATACTGTATGGCCGGAAAACATCAGCATACAGTACAATATAATCCATCGAAATCCCCCCATTAGCCGTTTTCTTTTCTGAGGAAAAACAAAATGAAAAGTTTTAATGTACAGTAATGGTCAGCCCCCTAAAGAAGTTCCCAGCCAGCCCCACCAAAATAATACGGCAAAAATACAGTACTCACCATACTGTACAGTACAGTATTACTAAATTTCCCATTCAGCTTGCGCTGGCGCCGGCCCACTTCCAGTCCAGCTTTCATCATTTTGCAGAGGGACTAGCCCACCTGTAGTCAGCGGGAAATCGCTTAGGTACATGCAAGCTTCATCAAAACTGGCTGCGAAATCCATCTCAGATTTGTCACCGACGGCAGGACCATGATGATAAGCTGGTGCTGCTGCTGGTTCTGGTTCTGGTTCTGGCGCATTGCTTGGCAGGGACTGTCGCTTCTTATTTCGTTTTAACACGACCCTTCGCCTTTTGCCGCCTCCATTATCATAGATACGGGAAAAACCCTGTGACACACACCAATACCCTCCAACAAATTGGGGCTCAATACGGTGAAAACAGGGGTCACTACATAACCTTTTCCTTATTGCATGCTTCCACAAATGAGGAGTTGGCGAAAATCTGTAAAAGTCATAATTTTCGATAAAATACTGATAAATTTGAACAACTGTTGCCATCTTATCCTCTGTTGCATTTATAGCGGCCCATATCAAATAAGCATAACTTCTGTCAGGTTTTTGGAACACGGGCTCCACTTGTTCACTCATGTCTCTGTAGAATAGTGTAAGTGAAAATGATCTTTGTCTTTATTTAATACATTACTGTATGTAAAGCCTAAATTGATACATTTTTTGCAACTATTCCTTCAGTCTCAAGGACAAGTTACACAATAGCATACTGTACTGGGATAAAGTAACTTTTTTTGGAAACGAAACAACTTGCAAAGGCCACACATTACTTAAGTCATGAGTTTATGCCATCTGGTGGACAATCGAAACATCGCAGCCTAGTAAATCATTCTCATTATCATTTAACAAGATCAGGCCCCCGTCAGCCAGGCATGAACCGTGGCTGGGAAGGCAAGCGCAACGAAGCATGCAAGAGGTGAGCAGTGGCGGATTCCAGGTTTCTGCCAGGTACAAACCAGGCATTTGCTCGAATAAAGTGTGTCGGTGCAGTATGAGTGTCTGTACTCACTGAGCCACTACACTTGACTGCATACTAAGGAATTGACTTAGAATGTATCATGTTCATAGACTAATTTGGATTAATACATTTGATTAAACCTGTTAAGATTTTTTTTTTTTTTTAAACTTTATAATATTAAAAAAAGAAAAAACACAAAAGCGCACCAAGATTGAGATATGATATGTATTGACAACAAATAAAGATAATAATATGCACTTACATATATAAAAACTTTAATGGTCCAGATCACGATCGTCACTCCTATTGGTAGGGCAACATATGGGATGAAGAGGGGGGGTAAACTCTGTTCCTGAGGACAGAGTTTACCCCCCCTCTTCATCCCATATGTTGCCCTACCAATAGAAGTGACGATCGTGATCTGGACCATTAAAGTTTTTATATATGTAAGTGCATATTATTATCTTTATTTGTTGTCAATACATATCATATCTCAATCTTGGTGCGCTTTTGTGTTTTTTCTTTTTTTCTGGGACTTGGTATCGCGGTTGGAGTTTTCCTGCTGGGATCCATATTGGAGGTGGGGGCAGACACCTTCAACACTAAGAGCTGCAAGAGATTAGAGAGGAACCACCATTCCACTATCCTAAAGAGCAAGAGCGCGGACTGGACTCAATTTTATAATATTAAAATGTAAAAAAAAATTAAACTTTTAAATGAAAACCCTTAGACTGTAGAACTTTAGAACAGTCGCTGCCGACGCCATGCACGCTGCCTAGCTCGGCAACATATGGCCAACATTGAAAGAGGGTTTGTCTGATTGTCCTGAAGAGCTGCTGCCACCACCTCAATGGCCTCATGTATGGTCTGGTCTGGTTTGTCTGGCTGATGAGGACATTGATCATGTATGCCCCATGGACAAGAGCTGGCGGGGATACCCCCACAAGTGCTGGAGCCCAAGGTGCATGTAGAAACGTTGGCGCCTTTGTTGTGACTGACTCCGGTGCTGTTGCCTCACTGAATCAGTGCCTATACGGGGAAGTGCTGAAACACAATGTGCCCCAGCTAATGTGCCCACTTCTGCTGGCAGTGGTGCCACAAAGGGTGGCTCTGAGAAAGCCTGGGAAGAAATAGGCTCAGGAAGGAAGATGTGATTATTAGGGGGAAGGCAAATGCAATGTCCAGGGCAATCCGAGGTCATACACAAGCAAGGTAATGTAACTTGAGGGTTAAGGCAAGTGCAAAGTTCAGAGCAATACAAGGTCATACACAAGTAATCAATAACGTTAGGGGTATCTGGCAATAGGCAGAATTGTGTATTGGAGGCTAGGGGCTAGTGAGTTATACTACTCACATTCTCCCAAATTCAAAACAGCATATCCTAAAAGGTGACAATTTCAATGTATAGGTCTGGTCAGTGGGTATATCTTAAGGGAATAGATAGAGGCTGCAATAGTGCAGAAGAACAACAGAAAGGTTACTTTAGTACAAGGTACGGGAGAAAAGACTGAGTCACTTGTGGTAACCAAATCAGGTGTGAATCTTGTCATTCGTACTAGGGTAATTTACAGACCTCCACAAAGAGGAACCGGAAAGGGTTTTAGTAGAGGACATCACTAACATAGCAATGAAAGGAGAGGTCATTATTTTAGTAGGCTTCTATCTGCCGTATATGGACTTGCATGTCTCTCTTGCAGGTTTACCCAGAAACAACAACATCCTGGCAACCTTGCGGGGAGCATATTTCAAGCAATTGGTGAGGGAGCTCACTCGCAAGGAAATAACACTAGATGCAATATTTACAAATGGGGACAACATTTTAGATGTAATTTAGGTGAGAGTTCATCAATCGCAGTTGTCAGACCCCGGCTGCACATGTTGTTTGCCAAGCCATACCAGGTAGATGCCTGAATCTCCATGTGCAGAGATGCTGATATACCATCTCCTGGGATTTCCTGATAAAGCACATCACGTGAGATGCACTGTGACCCAGTTATGAGACGTTATCCAACATTGATATCCCTTTTTGTAAATATTTCTTTAATTTTGTTGTACCCATTGATTTTTCCCATTGGCATTACATTATTGTTCAGCATTGATAGTTGTTATAATTTTGTAAATGTCATAGTTTGTACAGAGGGTTCACCACAAGGTGCAAACCATTCATAAGCCTCAAGAATAGGAAGGCCAGATTAGATTTTGCCAAACAATATCTAAAAAAGCCAGCCCAGTTCTGGGACAGCATTCTTTGGTCAGATGAAACTAAGATCAACCTGTACCAGAATGATGGGAAGAAAAAAGTATGGAGAAGGCTCATGATCCAAAGCATACCACATCATCTGTAAAACACGGTGGAGGCAGTGTGATGGCATGGGAATGCATGGCTTACAATGGCACTGGGTCACTACTGTTTATTGATGATGTGACAGAAGACAGAAGCAGTATACACAGGAGAACCAGGGGAGCGGTGGTACCTTAGAAATAAAACAAAATCTACATAGTGCAAATTTGTCAACACAATGAAGTGAACTTAGAAAGCTGAAGCAAGGCTATAGCAAGTATAGCCAGCAAACAGGTATGGTAAAAACCAAGGAGGAGCTTCGATCTCAAGCGGAGACAGACATAGACTGAGCCAAGGATAAAAACAAACAGTTTATCCACACACGAATAAAATGGAGGCTTACAAGATCCAAATGGATAAACAGCATAAGGAGTAGGTGATCTTACGATCACTTCACGTCGCTGCTGCTGCTGCACGCCACCCGACTGTGTCTCGATCAGCCGTCACGTCACTTCCGGGATTCCGGCCGGTTGGAGATGACGTCACGGGCTCAGTATTCTCTCTCCCTCTCAGTCGTAGGGTCACGCTCTACGCGTTTCGACATTCTAAATGACGTCTTCATCAGGAGTAGCTGTGACCTGCTCTAGGGGTCTTTTTATACCCACTCGAACTTACATTAACCCCTCCTCCAAAAGGTTAACTATTAGAAACACCATTGCTTATGGGCAGCTATAATACATCCCCCATATATCTAGGTGTTACAATTTAAGCAGAAATTTATACAATTCTTAAAATAACCACACTAAAAAGATTCTCCTTTGAACTTCATAAGGAAAGAATCATACTTTTAATATTACATACAATTTTATTATTAAACACAAATATTAAAAGTTAAAATATTAAAACATATGTGAATCCCTATACTTGATATATGATATGGAACGACGATTGATGTGTCTTAAAGATATGAAACAAAAAAGGAATTAGGTGAAGAAACAACTTTTAGAGACAAAAGTCACATTACTCATATATCAATATACCCAATATAATGGACACATACAGAGCAGATGGCACAAATATTATTAAAAATTTATTAAAAATTTCATAAAAAAGTTTTATAAAAGTTTTATAAAAGTTTTATAAAAAGGCACCCAATTCGAAATCTTTCTCTTTTTTTAAGTGCAGTATTTCTGTCACCACCCCTCCAATGGGGCAGCACATGCTCAAGGACAGTGAACCTCAGGCCTGATGGGTCACCATTATGTTTTAAAATGAAATGATGTGATAGTAAGTGGGTTGTAACCCCTCTTCTAATGTTACCAACGTGTTCAAGAACACGTGTCCTTATGGGCCGAGTGGTTTGACCCACATACTGTAGCCCACAAGGACATTGTATAAGGTAAATCACATGATCGGTTTTACATGTGGTGTGCTGTTTAATCTGGAATTTTTGTTTGGAAATGTTTGACATAAACCCAAATTTGTCATCTGCTCTGTATTTACATGCAGTGCATCTTGTGCATCCAAAAAAGCCCTTAATTTGTGGCAACCACCTATTATTATTGTTATTAATCTTAGGTAAGGCGCTTGGTGCTAGCTTGTTTTTTAGAGTATTTGCTTTTTTAAAAATTACCATTGGTTGATCAGGGACTATATCACCCAATATTGGGTCATTCTTTATAATGTGCCAATATTTACGGACTATTTTAGTTATCCTTTCTGACTGTCTATTATAGTTTGTTATGAAAGTAAAGTCAAAGTTTTTTTTATTCTTTATTTTAACATTATCAGTCAGAAGGTTCTTTCTTTCTAAACCTTCTACTCTTTCTACCGCATCTTTGATGGTCTTGTTATCATAGTTTTTTCTTTAAATCTATCCTGCAAGAAAAGAGATTGTTTCTGGAAGGTATTGTTATCAGAGCAGTTTCTTCTGATACGCCTCAGTTGTCCATATGGCACATTTTTTAGCCATTTAGGGTGATGGCAGCTAAGGGGCGATATATAGTTATTTATATCCACCTCTTTGAAGAAAGTCTGAGTGCTGATTGATCCACCATCAATGATTATAGTTATATCCAGAAAATTAACCCTTTCCTGACTATATTCACAGGAAAACTTCAGGTTCAAGGGATTATCATTTAGATAGTGGATAAATCTCAACAGACTTTCTTCATCTCCTCTCCATATAAAGAATATATCGTCGATATATCTTCGCCATAGGCACAAATCAGCACCCAGCTCCGCAATGGACCAAATATAGTCCTCCTCCCATGCACCCATGAGAAGATTTGCGTAGCTGGGTGCAAATTTTGTGCCCATGGCGGTGCCACACTTCTGGAGATAATATGTACCTTCGAATGAAAAATAATTATGTTCAAGAATAAACTTGATACCATCCAGGATAAAGTTGGCCTGTTCATGGGGCATGGCAAAATCTCTCGACAAAGCTCTATCTATAGCTTCGTGCCCATCTCTATGACTAATGCACGTGTATAGAGAGGTTACATCACACGTAGCTAAAAACCACCCTTCTTCCCATACTTGACCTGCCAAGATACGCAGGATATCCGTCGTATCTTTGAGATATGACGGAAGTTTCTTTACATATGTCTGCAGGTAAGTATCTATGTATGCAGATAGGTTTGAAGTCAATGAGTCAATCCCTGCTATAATGGGTCTCCTAGGGGGGGTTATCAAGCTTTTATGGAGTTTGGGGAGGTAATAGAAAATTGGTCTAATGGGGTGTTCTTTGTATAGAAACTTGTATTCACTCTCATTGATTATTTCCTCAGCTTTACCTTTATCCAGCAACACTTTTATTTCTTTTTGAAATTCCACTGTGGGGTCTTTTTTTAAAGGTGTGTAGGTGTTTTCATCACCCAGAATCCTATTTGATTCAATGATGTAATACTCTCTATTAATGATAGCAACACCACCCCCTTTATCAGCCTGCTTTATTACCACACTTGTGTCATCCTGGAGATTTTTGAGTGCTTCTCTCTCACTCTTGTTTAGATTATTAACAAATTTGTCTTCTGATAATACTAATTTCTCAAAATCTCTCTGTACCAGTTGGGTGAATACGTCCAAGTTCTTCACTTTCATATGTTTAGGGTAAAAAGTAGATGGCAATTTTAGCCCTGAATGTACCAGTATAGGTATTTCTTCAGATGATTTTTCATTCATTTTTTTATCTGTTTTAGAATTTTCCATAGTTCTTAGTTCTACATCTTTTTGTCTAAAAAACCTTTTAATCGTTAGTTTTCTTAAAAATCTCTGAGCGTCTATAAAGAGGCCAAAACTGCTTGGGCCTGCAGTAGGGGCAAACTTCAAGCCCCTTGAGATAACTGATTGTTCAGATTGCGATAGTACTTTAGAACTTAAGTTAAAAATGTTATTCACCTTTTGCTTTTTTTGAGGTGTTTCTTTTGTCCCTCTTCCCCGTTTTCGTCGTTTCTTCCTCTTTTCTTCCTTTCCGAGGAGGGGTCCCTTTCCTTCATCGGAGCATAACGATTCGCTCCCTGAAAAGAAGTGGACCCGCCCTCCCCTAAAAAATCCTTATTGTTTCCTAATTTGAGGCCACCCTTTCGGAACATTTTATCCCTTTGGGCTTCTCTCTGATCTCTCCTATTGCTGATAATATTTTCCCCTTCTGAGTCACAATCTGTACTCATATGTCTTTTTGGAGTTGTCTCTGTACTTATCTGTACCTTAGCTTGTTTCTTTGGCTGTTTTGTTCTCCAATTATCTCTTTCAGGACTTTTCCTAGATTTTTGGTCGGGATATTTTCTAGGTGTTTTCCCTCCCTTTGGTTTATCTAATTTAGGTAAGACCTTTACCTGGGTTTTCTTGGGGGGTTTCACATTATCATTTTCTATTTTAGCAATAGGTTCAATTTTTCTTGGGGGACCATTTTTGTAGTCCTCCTCATCTCTCAAGTATTTTTTTACTTTTTTTGTAATCGTCTCTTTCCAAATTTTGTCTAATTTATTTTGTCATTTGGAATCTTTCTCTTTAAAGAGGATAGTTTGGTCCAGTCTGCCAATCCTCTCTTCCACCTCTTTTACCTCTATGTCAATTTGTAACACATGGTTTTGTTTGTTTGTTTGCTAGAAGACAGAAGCAGCCGGATGAATTCTGAAGTGTATAGGGATATATTGTCTGCTCAGATTCAGCCAAATTCAGCGAAGTTGATTGGACTGCGCTTCACTTTACAGATGGACAATGACCCAAAACATACTACGAAAGCAACCCAGGAGTTTTTTTTAAGGCAAAGAAGTGGAATATTCTGCAATGGCCGAGTCAATCACCTGATCTCAACCCGATCGAGCATGCATTTCACTTGCTGAAGACAAAACTTAAGGCAGAAAGACTCACAAACAAACACCTGAAGACAGCTGCAATGAAGGCATGGCAAAGCATCACAAAGGAGGAAACCCAGCGTTTGATGATGTCCATGCGTTCCAGACTTGAAGCAAACATTGCCTGCAAAGGATTCTCGACAAAGTATTAAAAATGAACTTTTAATTTATTATTGTGTTAATTTGTCCAATTACATTTGAGCCCCTGAAATAAGGGGACTGTGTATGAAAATGGTTGCAATTCCTAAACGTTTCATACGATATTTTTGTTCAACCCCTTGAATTAAAGCTGAAAGTCTGCACTTCTATTGCATCTCAGTTGTTTCATTTCAAATCCATTGTGGTGGCGTACAGAGCCAAAATTATGAAAATTGTGTCAGTGTCCAATTATTTCCGGACCTAACTGTATAAAGATATTCAGTTGACAATATCTCAAAACAGATGAAGCCTTTTCTGAGGTTTTATACTCTAGGAGCTCTGAATCAGAGTGACAATAATCCCACGGGAAGTGATAGGATTGTTTTCATTAATACAGATGGTTGATACAGAGCCCTCTGTTGTTAAAATCATTTACAAATCCCGACAGCCAGCAGAGGGCTTAAAGAACCAATTTCACACAATCCATTAAACAAACTGAGAACATACAATGTGTTATGTTTTCTCTTGCCATTTCTCCAACTCACTGTTTTTCTTGTCTGTTTGTTCCTCAACTAAAGTACTTGGGCATAATAAAAATGTCCGCCTTAAAGACGAGTAGTATGTATTTGTGGTTGCTAAGTTCCATAAAGCAGATGGTAACATTTCTGTTAAATGAAACATTGCATTTTGACATTAAAAATACCTCCAGAATCAGTTAACAAATATCAATGTTAACTCTTCAGTGCTAAAATATTTGTGGAACAAAGGGCCACAAATATTTTGTCAGAAATAGATTTATAGTTTCAGTGAGGCACTCTTAGAGGATGCAAGAAAAACGATGTCTATTGCTTGAAATAAAGCCAACATAGTCTCTTCAGTTAGTTCTGAGTAAGACTGTCTAAGCACATCTTTAAAAAAAAGAATTGTAATAATAGGGGCAGCATGGCGACCAGAATAAAGGTTAAGCCAGCATGCTGCCTCTGCCCAGTCAATAGGGCAACCTCAATTTAAAGGGTTAAAATTGCCATTGTAGGGATGGAGAGTGCCCAACCCTAGTTATAAATTACTTGTTATTTTGTGTGGTTGTATAACTTGTACATACAGACGAGACAAAGAGTATTCTAAAGCTTGCCTTAAACTAGCCCGGTTACATTCTGGATATGTGCTGGGTGTAACATGGCTAGTTTAAGGCAAGTTTAAGGCATTTCTGCATTGACTAATGACCCATCGGATAAACACAGCAGGGGTCCCTGGCAGTCCCATTGTTTGAATGGGACTGCCAGGGATACCCGCTGTTAATCTGATGGGCCATTAGTCAATGCAGAAATGCCTTAAACTTGCCTTAAACTTGACCCAGCATGTACCCAGCATGTACCTGGGTCTTTTTGGCGATTGCCACCGGTTTGTATTAGAATAACCGTCGGCACTACAGTACGTTTTTGTGTGACTCATTGTGTGCCTATGCCAGTGTCAATTGCTGTGTATAAGGCATACAATGAGTCAGGGGGCTAGCCATTGTGTGGGCCAGGTTCTGTGTTAATGGACAACCGGGAACTAGGGATGGGCGCACCCCCCTGCTAGGAGAGTACACCCTCCAAGGCCGAAACATTGTACTGTCTCCGACAGTGAGGCGTCAGACCCTGTAGGGTGCCTGGAACTTTTCTTGGGTACCGTCATTTGAGTTCTAGCCCATCGGCATGGTCAGTTATAATTTCCGATGCTCCCATGTCCCACCCCTCGAGATGTCCATTGGCACTACGCTCCACCACCTCTCTGGATTGGTCCATTCAGAATGCCCCCCTCGCTTGGGATTAGCTCAGCCGTTAAAGGGACACCGCTGATTGGTCTGCACACAGTCCTCCATGATTTTGAATGGAGGCCGGAAAACTATACAAGCTGACACCAATCAAGCTCCACAGAAGTTGCAGGCTGGTCTCGGTGACAAGAGACCATCCTTTCCCTGGAGCCAACTCCCCTTGTTACTGTAGTTTTTGCTACATGATATAATAATATATCTTGGTTTTAGTTGTGCTCTGTACAACAGACATTTTAGCTCTAATGCCACTGTTACCACAATCACATGTATCTGACGCTCTCCTTACTCTGAATGGAAATGGAAGTCTTCCTTTTCTGTGCAGATTACTCCTGCCACTCTCTCAAACCAAGATCCACAAATCTCTGTTAACGCTTTGGGTGCCCCAAGATGTAGTCACTATGTCATAGGGTCTGGCACCCCAGGGGTTCCATGATAAAGTGGCTACGGAATGCTCTTTGAGTGCTCATTTTCCATGGAAGAATAAATTTTTACCAGACGGGCTGTGGTACTCTGGTGCCGTGGTCTGTCCAGCGCTCAAGGGGTTAAGTGACTTAATATTGCATTTTAATTAAAGAAGAGGAGAGACCAATTTAGTACAGTATCCATTGATTTAATTACCTCCTAAAACACTTTATCTCTGTCTCAATCTCTCACTCCCTCCTTATCTCTCCTCTCCTCAAAAAGCCCTTTTCATGGTCTAAGTGGGAGTAAAGCTAAGAAATACTTAACGCGACTATATTGGAAGCTAACACAATGTTACACTACAATATAGTGATGGCTATTGGTTTCTATAAGGGTTAACTGCCTTAATGGGTTAATTGGGTGGGATCACTCAGGGTTCGCCCCTCCCCTTTCTACACTGTGACTACTGATGTCACCATAGGAAGCACAGGGGTGTATATATAGCCCCACCCTTTATTCTGGAAGCATGTTCTTTAGAGTTTTGACTGTGATCCTCAATGTAAGTCCTGAATATGGAGTTTCTATATATCTAGTCTGCAGATAGTATGTCTATGTCACTATTTATTGTTTTCCAGTTTAGTAACATGCCCCAGTCATTAGCCAGTTCCTGTTAAAGAATCAGGAAGCTTACATTTTCAGGTGTACAATGCCGCACTGTTCTCAAAAGGTACTCCTACTGGATTGTCCCAATTAGCCAGTTCGTTTCTCACATCACTATCTCTCCATAAGCTATTCCACTATGTCCTTATGCCATGGGTAACTAAGCCTATGTACCTCATCTGGATAGGACTGGAACATGATGTAATCAATAATACAAAAAATGCAGCATTTTTAACGGATCCAACAAAAAAAATGTGTTATTTTTGGCAGTGCAACTTTGATGCACTATAAAAATAACGCATTGTCTTTGGCCGGAATACTGCATTTTTGCTTACTGCAGCTTGATGTATCCAGGCCTAGGTACGTATCAAGTACTGTAGTACTTTGTACTTTGGAGAAAGATAAATGCAAAGAGAAAACCAGCACAACATGACAAGAAGGTGGAATAAAGCAGATGAACTATAGGTGCAGATATATTGGCATCCATTAGAAAAATTGGAGGTACGGAACTTTCTTCCAGTTTATGCTGGTACTGAAAAGAGAAATATTGGTGACTACGGCTCTGGAACTATGGAAGAGATGAAGCAAACTGGAGTCATGATAAAGATTGAAAGTTAAAATGTATGACCTGCCTTTCAGTATCCGCGGCGTCTGGACAGCATGCTTTCTATTTTGGGGCAAAATTGTCTTCTTACGCCCAAATCCACAAAAGGGTGCTAAGCTATAGCATGCTTTCAGATGAATGGGGGTAAAGGTGTGCTTAAGTTTAGCACCGGTTAGCGGATCTGGGCCTTAGAAGATAAACCCTTCTTTGAATTACAAAGGGAAATGGTTAACTGTTAGTAAACCCGAAGCACTATAAATGCTTTTCTCAATTATTTATAAATACAAAGCTTTAATGCTGTTGGCATTGATATACATTGACATTGTGTTTCTAATTTTCTGTCTCCTTCATCAGATGCCAGAAATCTTTAGTAGAACAATGCCACAGTTTGACTATAGTTTCTTCCTCTCTTCAGCAACAACGATTATGAAAATGGGGCAAACAAATGATAAACAAATAGGCTTCTTCTGACCTCTGTCTACATTTTAGGCTACGAAATGTACAGAGAGCACGGAATAGAAAGAATTTTTTTTTTCAAATGATGCTGATTTAAAAAGTATAGGGGCTAGAGTGTATCTCATAGATACAGTGTAAGGTTCAGCCACATGGAGGAAATAATTCTCTCAAGGACACCAGCATAATTATCTACTGTAGTGCCGACGGTTATTCTAACACAAACCAGTGGCAGTCGCCAAAAAGACCCAGGAACATACTGGGTACATGCTGGGTCAAGTTTAAGGCAAGATTAAGGCATTTCTGCATTGACTAATGGCCCATCAGATTAACGGCGGGGGTCAAACTGAATGGGACTGCCAGGGACCCCTGCTGTGTTAATCCAATGGCTCATTAGTCAATGCAGAAATGCCTTAAACTAGCCAGGTTACACCCAGCATGTACCCAGCATGTAACCGGACTAGTTTAAGCCAAGCTTTAGAATACTCGTTGACTCGTCTGTACATTAATCATTGTGTTTTGCTTGGAAATCTATATAAACAATTTAAATTGAGATTTGACAGTTGTGTTAAAGTAGCAATCCCCCTTTTTTTTAGATTTCTTTTTGTTTCAGGATCTGAAACCCCGAACTACATTTTTTTTTGTTGCTCCGGGACCCCCTAGTTCTTGAGATATTTACCTATTTATTTGCTGTTAATCTTCTTACCAGTCAGGAAATCAAAGTAACAGCTAAATCCGTTTCAGTCTTGCTGGTCAATAAGAAGCTGAAAAGTCACTGGTGGATGACCTTAGAGGATTATCCATGAGGATCACTAGCAAATAAAAAACCAAAGAGACCTCTGGAGCCAAAAAAATCCACACACAGTACAGTGCTCCTGGTTCAGACCCATAAATGTTAAAAGGGGTAAACAAAAAAATAAACAAAAGAATGGGGGTGCAAAAGAAGAAAAATGATCACTAAACAGTGCAAAAAAGATATCAATTTATATAGGCATATATTAAAAAGTACACAACTTACAATAAAAATAGATCATGTAGATCCTAACACATCAAGCTAGTGAATTCCACGAACGGAGCGCCCGCAATCAAGACAGAAAAAACCCTCTCCAGATAGCAGTTGGTAAAGCTGAGGGGAGTCTCCAGACCGGCATCTGTACTGGTGTGAAGCTGTTGGGCGTATCGCGTTGTCACGCAACTACCCAGCATGCACTGGCACTCCTACGCGTTTCGTGTCACGTGGGACACTTCGTCAGGGGGTAGCCATCCTAACTATTGGTTCTCACTAAGTACAGCCAGCTAACCAATAGGATCGGTACATACTAGTCTGGGGAGATGACACCCACAGCCTTCCAATTGGTTTACATTTAAAGCAACAGGCAGAATACAAAACATATAACATAAAACATGAATAAAGCAAACAATAACTGTAACGGATTTGGGGGACAACTGCCTCTCAGCATGTCCCCTTCACCTCAAGCCCCACTGCGCTTAGCTGCCCTGGTTCCCTGCTCCCTCAATCTCTCACCCCCTTCCCGCATAGCCGTCCCTCCGCAGCGCACGCCGCACATCCAGGCACGCGATCGGGCCACTCACGCGGTAGCCTCGCAGAAGGCGCGCGTACCCAACCGTCTGTGACGGATCAGTGGACACGCACCTCCCCGTCACCTCAGGTCCCACTGCTGCTGTTTGCTCTGCTCCTTCACTCCCTCGCTCCCTTACCTCCTCCCTGCCGAGCCGCTCCTCCACAGTACATGCTGCACGCCCAGGCACACGATCGGCAGCCTTACAAAGGCCGCGCGCACCTGATCATTTTATCAGCCCTCTTGCAACCGTGGCTCCGCCCCTCATCGGCTGCAGGCTATTGCGGTGGATTCTTCCCCTGTCTCCTCCCCTGCTCACCTGCACCTATCCCTGAAAACACCCAGACAAACCCCTGATCAACCCCTTGCTTCTTTTGGTCCTCCTTCCCTTATAACCCCACTCTGTCCTATCATTCCTTGCTCTGCATAGCTTCTCTGTAGCTCCTGTGTGCAGTGTCTATGCCCAGCTCTGTTCCTGATTCAGCTCTGATTCCTGTCCCTGCCCTGTTTGGATTCCTTTGGTTTTGATCTTGGCTCAGTCTGGCTACGTGTACCTCGCTACTCCTGAACTCTGCTTTGGACCTCACTATGCTGCTTTCTCCTACCCCTGACTGCTGGCTCTTGGACTATTACCCTCCGACTTCTGGCACCCCGGACTCAGCAAATATAACGTTAACCCTTCTCCCACCAGGCCCGGCAACGCAACTTACCACGGGCACGCCCTCACTGCTGTGGGTGCGTGTTATACACATTACCCACCTCAGTACTGGGGACTGGCCAGGTCTGCGGGCATACAGGCGTTACAATAACATAAGACATATAAAATGTAACATAACACACAATATATAGCAAACAATATATAGCAATTAATCAGGTAATATTAACCACATTAAGGGACATCATGATCAGTCAGACCTCATGAAAAAGAGTAATAGCAGACAAACCCAAGTGTCTCATATAACATAGGTATTGAATATGGTGATAGTGATGTTAATATTAATATTGATGATGGAATAATTCCAGCTAAATCACATAGAGTTGCTAATAAAATAAACATAAACATAGAATTATCTCTAAATAAACTCTAAGTTGTAGATTACACAGCTGCATTTGTGTGAACAATGCTGACAGCATATGTTACCAAAAATGAGGAGTTAAAAGGGGGAGGGGAGGGGAGGAATATTACCAACCCAGTCAGGATCTTAACACTAATGAAATGAATATAAAGTGCAAGATTATCTCCTCAAAGTTGTACAGTATAAACTGACCATAATGCTAATACATATGTAATTTCATAAAAAATACACATGTAATTTATCACCAGGTATACAAAAGTTATGTGAACTTAAAATTGTTCACAATCCATTAGCCTCCATGTATAATAACAGTTGGAATCATATATATACCTTAGTCATACACAGATATTATCATAATAAAAATAATAATAATAATAATAAATTAAATCACCAAAAGTATAATGAACTTCAAGTAATGAATCAATACATAAATGAACAAAAACTAATAAATAATAAAAAATAAATACATAAATAAAAATTAAAATGGACCAATGAAAATTCATTGGACCTTATATTTTATCTAGATATCATAGGAAGGTATTCAGAATAATACATAAAATACATATCCATAAACCACCGATATAAGCCATAATGTATTTATTTTAGGAAAGGGACCAATTCGATATGTTCGTTAAGACCACCTGGAGATTTGATGCCTAAAGTGTAAATCCAAAATTGTTCTTTTTGGAGCAGCATGTTATCCCTATCCCCTCTCCTGGGGTCTCTAGGGACAATCTCAATACCTCTAAAACATAGTGTGACGGTAACTTTGTGACAGGCTATAATAATACACCAAAAATACCTGGGTTGAACTGAACGAGGCTTAGATATGATAAAATATAATTTATTCCTTGAAAAAGGTGAACACAACAAGATAGTACAAATAACAAACAAAATATGACACTTACTTAAGATGGAATGATGAAACAGTCACATTTGGACTGGCAGTTCATACGGCAATCTTCAAAATCACCAAAAATACGAAAGACAATAGCCATAGGCTGGGCCTTGTTTATATACAATTATTTCCCATTGAACACAACCTAAACCCAGCCCCTCTCATAAATCAGTGGTGAGGTTGACAGTTTTCCCCAGAGTAAAACTCCTCCCACCAAAGGACGTTTAAAAACTGCTTTTCCTATCTAAATAACTTCATAACTTCAGTTCAGTAAAACTTACTGGCACGCGAGACATATTAATACATTCCGGCACGCATGACGCTCCCAATGAGACTAAATATTACCGTGTATTACTAAAATTACGAGAGATATTAATATCTGTCTCTTAGTACCTGCTAGACATCAGGTGTCTGTAATCCTTATGTGCGAATCAGTCCCACGAATACACACATGTAGCTTTTAGCACGTTCAGCCGAGGACATCTCATAATATTCTTATATTTAATAAGGTCACTTATTCTGATATCTCCTTGTGTAACCGCACCCCTGGCCCCGATAACCCCTTGTCAAGAAATCCTTTGAAGCTGGGCCTGTGTGTAGCGAACATTTGTCACAGGTGCTACATTTCATACCCAGACCTGGGTCCTAGCTGTCTCTACCAGCAATATACCCTTGGCCTGCCAATTAGGTATTAACATACTGTACACTAAACCCCCTCTGTACTTTTCACACCCAATTTCAATCAAGCCTGTTGAAGCCCAGATATTTCTGAAAAGACACCACACATATTTGTATTTTCCTAAACTGCAACTCATTAACCCCCTAAGCCTCCCGCATCAATCCCAGTGTATGTGTTGGTGCAACCACTGGAACAGAAACAATACATTTTTACAGGGGAATATACATTAGGATGCTGAAGCAAGGTAAAAACACATTACTGGACAACAGTCCAGTTAACCCCTTGCTTCCCAGGTGAGAGTAGGGGGTGGCCAAATGGGGTGTAACCCCTTTAATCCCGGGCCAAACCCCCTCTACCATGACACATAGGCCATCAGCTTTTCCTTCGGGTTGTAAGAGGAAATGATGAGCGAGATTGTGGACCTTCTTGCCTCTAGAGATATTAATCTGGGCATTCTTAATCCCACTAATATGCTCACCAATTCTAATCTTAAACTGCCATGTAGTTTTACCGATATACCACAAATTACATGGGCAAGTAATTGCGTAATCCACAAAAGTTGACAAACAATTAATAAATTGTTTG
Organism: Ascaphus truei; assembly: GCF_040206685.1. NCBI lineage: Eukaryota > Metazoa > Chordata > Amphibia > Anura > Ascaphidae > Ascaphus > Ascaphus truei. Next base: position 85,568,411 of record NC_134484.1, read on the forward strand.
ATCATATGTGGTTTCCCTGTTATCGAATTGGTAATTATTTTATCTCTTGCCATATATTTACAGGCTACACATTTACCGCAGGTATAGTTGCCTGTAGATTTCACAACAAAACCTCCTTTAATGTTTGTAGTGGTTTTATTCTTTTTCAACATGCTAGGTGTAAGAATTTCTTTGATATTTTTCGCTTTTTTAAAAGCAATTTTAGGTTGGGCAGGTATGATGTTCTTTAACATGGGGTCTAATTGGAGTTCCCCCCAATGGTTTATGAGGATTTTTCTAATTATATTCTCCTGTCTACAGTACCCTGTTATAAAGAGAGGCATATCAGATTTGAGATTCTTATTATCTCTTTTAGCCTTAACTTGTAAGAGAAAATCTCTTGGGATATTTTGGCTTCTTTGAATAGATTTCTTAATCAGGAGTGGGTCATAACCCTTATCTGTGAACCGTTGAGCTAACACTCCACATTGTTGTTCACAATCTTTAGGGTTTGTACAGTTTCTTTTGACTCTTAACATTTGACCATATGGTACGTTATTTAGCCATCTGTTGGAATGGTTCCTAGTATAGTTTAAGTAAGAATTAACATCAACATCCTTAAAGTAGGTCTTTGTTACAATAGTTCCTTTCTCACCCAGCATGTACCAGCATGTAACCGGGCTAGTTTAAACTCCTGGTTCAGACCCATAAATGTTAAAAGGGGGTTGCTAGTTTTAATTTCCAATTTCTCTCATTTGGTTGCCATTTCCAAGGTTTAACCCATTTGATTTGTCACCGACGGTTCGGTTTGGTCCTAGCTAGGACTTCACCTTGTCCACATTTTGCAACTCACAGCTTCCTTGTCGTAGTCTTTATATAACCCAAAGATTCCTGGAGCCAGCCATAATACCATAACGTCTGTGATGGTGACAAGTCTAATTACATAGTTACCTGCTTAACTACTGTACTATCTAATGTGAGTCTCACATCCTGTATTGATTTATTCATAACAGGAGAGGGCTGTCACACACTGAAATTCAGAAGGAGCTAAATTATTGATCTTCCTGTGAAACCGTATTGAAAATGCACCATATTTTTAAAATGCTATTTAAAATTACCCCGCTTGCCGGCGAGACAGGCCGGTCACGTGAGCGGATCGCCCAATTAGGGCGAATCAGCTCCGTGACGTCACTGGCCCGCCCCCGGCCAGTGACGCGCCCGCCCCCGGACCGCCCCCTGACGGCTGCTGAGAGCGCTTGCGGTAAGCAACCACAAGGCCAGAGAAAGCACCCGCTTTCCCTGAGCCTCAGCGCGCCTCAGCACGCCAGCGGTAAGCGTGTCCGAGGCCTTACTCTTCATCTGATAATTTAGTGGGAAATACGAGAAGTAGACGGGGACATGATGAACCACAAGAAGCAAAAGCCAGAGTGATTAGCAATGCATCTCTATACACTTCAGTGCCATGAAGGATAAGGCTAAGGCCCCGCTGCCTCAGACCACGCGCCCGCACTGCAGACAGGCGGCGCGTGGAGAGGCACTTGGGGCTTTTTCCGGTCCAAAGGGACCATTTTTGCGAGCTGGGGGGGGAGTGGCAAAAACGGGGAGGAGGGGCGGCCATGACATGAGGGGCGCGGCCATGACGTGAGGGGGCGGGACCGCCCGTCAGCCGTTCAGCCCCTCAGCCCCTCAACTCAGCCGTTCAGCCCCTCAGCCCCTCAACCGCTGAGCCCCTCAAAACCTCACACACAGACACAGACAGGCACAGACAGGCACACACACAGACAGGCACTCAGGCACACACATACACACACACAGCAGGCACTCACGCACTCATGCACACACATACAGGCACTCAGGCACACACATACACACACACAGACAGGCACTCACGCACTCATGCATACACATAAACACACACAGACAGGCACTCAGGCACACACACAGACAGGCACTCACACTGCTTTCCCCCCACACTCTCCTCCCCGCTCCCCGAAGCCTCCCCTCCTCATTGGCTCACAGCCACACCACGTGACGCGTCGCCGCTTGGGATTACAATTCTCTTGAATCCCCTGGCGGCTGACACGTCACAGCATGTAGTGAGCTGTGCCGTGAGGGGGTTACTGGGACCGGCTCGGGAGGATTCCCCTGCTGGTGGGGAACGCTCGTGCGGCCGCCCGCACCGCCAGGCGCAGCGGGTCCCAGCCCTAACACAACCCAAATAAGTCCTGATAGGACAGGACATAATAAGTATATCTCTGTCAGGAATCGGCGTTTTCCACGCTCCCCACACAGAGCACTCCCTCCCCGCAGGGTGCCCCATGACACACAAAACAATCCTGCCTTACCGGCCTCCACGGCTCCTCGCCCCTGCCGCCGTCGTGGGATCACTCCCCTCGGCGATTCCTCTGCTCAGCGCCGGGCGCGCCCACGCCCTCCTGCACGCACACCTGCACGCACACCTGCACGCACACCTGCACCATCCACTGGCTCGGTTCACGTGCGTACATGAGTTACGGAGCACGCTCAGTCTGCACACTCTTATTCCCGTCCCCCGGACCGCAGGCTCCGCCCCCGCACACTGCACGGGCATACTCAGGTTACCAATAACACTCACCTGTCTTGTTATGCCTGCACCAATCTGCAGTGTCTCCCTGTAACTCTTCCTTTCCCGCCTCCATTCCTAATTGGACCATCCTGCTTTATCTAGCTCCTCTTTGCTCTCAGTCTTTGCTCGACATTGTCTCTGTATAGAAGTACTTCTGGATTCTCTCAGTGTTTTCACAGGTTCTGACGCAGCTCATACGACTACCCCCTCTGGCTCTCGATCTCGGCACTCCTTGGACAACGCACACTCTGGTAACCCCTTGAACACGGCTTGGACTACGACCTATCTCCACTCTCCACTCGCTGACTTCGGCAAGGCATCCTTCACTCTATCTCTACAACCGGTACCGGCAAGTATTGTCTACCTTACTACACCTGGTCTGGCAACGCTTCATACTACACTCCGGACACGCTCCCTTTGCTGCGGGTGCGTGTATTACCACTTCCCCCTTCAGCTCAGGGGACGGGTCTGGTCTGCGGGCAGCACCGGCGTAACAATCTCAAATTGTATTTTAGATTCATTTTTTATATTACCCATTGTGACAGGGTGAATGAACGTCACCAGCCATATACCTGGCAAACCTATGTTTAGGCTCCCCCCTCTCTCTACGCCCCCCCCTGCGCAGCTCCGGTCTCCCCCCCCCTCTGCGCAGCTCCTGTTATCCCCTCCTCCTGCACAGCTCCAGTCGTCATCGTCGTCCCCTGAGCAGCTCTGTTCCCCCCCTGTGCAGCTCTGGTCCCCCCCCCCCTGCGCAGCACACAGTGTCACACACACAGTGTCAAACACACAGTGTCAAACACACACACACAGTGTCAAACACACAGTGTCACACACACACACCGTGTCACCCACACACCCACACACACAGTGTCACACACACACACAGTGTCACACACACAGTGTCAAACACACACACACAGTGTCACACACACAGTGTCACACACACACACACACACACTGTCACCCACACACCCACACACACAGTGTCACACACACACACACACACACACAGTGTCACACACACACAGTGTCACACACACACACACACACACACACACACACACACACACACACACACACACACACACACACACACACACACACACACACACACACACACACACACACACAGTGTCACACACACAGTGTCACACACACACACACACACACACACAGTGTCACACACACACAGTGTCACACACACACACACACACACACACACACACACACACACACACACACACACACACACACACACAGTGTCACACACACACAGTGTCACACACACACACACAGTGTCACACACACACACACACACACACACACACACACACACACACACACACACACACACACACACACACACACACACACACACACACACACACACACACACACACAGTGCAGTCAGTTGGAGTCTCTTGCCTGTGCTGTCTGTGGCTCTCTCCAGTCTGTGAGGGGGGGCTTGAGGTCAGAGAAGCAAGCAAGCCAATGAGAGCCGTGCGGGGGCGGGGCCGGGCCATGGACCAATCTGATTGGCCAGAGGCTGAGTGACAGACCGACGGACCAATTAGATTGCCCATAAGAACAGCAAACTTACGTTTTCAATTATATAGATATAGTTATCATATCCCCTCTTCGACGCCTCTTTTCTAATGTAAATAAATCTAATTTAGTTAGCCTCTCCTCATAAGTTAGATTGTCCATCCCCTTTGTTAATTTGGTGGCTCTTCTCTGCACTAACTTTAGTTCTAGAATGTCTTTTCTAAGGAGTGGTGCCCAAAATTGTACTCCATATTCCAGGTGTGGTCTTACTAATGCTTTGTAAAGGGGCATAATTATGTTTACTTCTCTTCCATCCATTGCCCGTTTAATGCAAGATAAGATCTTGTTTGCCTTTGCAGCTACTGCATGACTTTGGGCACTATTGCTAAGCCTGCTGTCTACAAGCACTCCTAAATCCTTCTCCATCAAGGATTCCCCCAATTTATCCCCATTTAATGTGTAAGTCGCCAGTTTATTCTTGCATCCCAAATGCATAACATTACATTTATCTGTATTAAACCTCATCTGCCACTTACCTGCCCACGTTTCCAGTCTCTCCAAGTCCTTCTGGAGAGAAATTACATCCTGCTCTGATTCTACTACCTTACACAATTTAGTATCATCAGCAAAGATGGAGACTTTGCTCTCGATGCCAACCTCAAGGTCATTAATAAACAAGTTAAAAATCAGGGGTCCTAGTACCGATCCCTGAAGTACTCCACTCACGACTTTAGCTCAACCTGAAAAAGTTCCATTTATGACAACCCTCTGTTGTCTATCCTTCAACCAGTTTTCAATCCAGGTATACATTTTTACTGAGTCCAATTTGCTTTCTTTTGTACACCAACCTCTTGTGTGGACCGTATCAAAAGCTTTTGCAAAATCTAAGTAGACAACATCAACTGCATTACCCTGGTCTAAATTCCTACTTACCTCCTCAAAGAAACAAAGAAGGTTAGTTTGGCATGATCTATCCTTCATAAATCCATGCTGACTATTACTAATGATTTTGTTTTCCATTAGGTATTCCTGAATATTATCCCATATTAAACCTTCAGGTAGTTTCCCCACTATTGAAGTCAGGCTTACAGGTCTGTAATTCCCCGGTTGTGATCTAGCTCCCTTTTTAAATATAGGCACCACATCTGCTTTACGCCAATCTTGTGGTACTGAGCCTGTGGAAATGGAGTCCTTGAATATTAAATATAATGGTTTGGCTATTACTGAGCTTAACTCCTTGAGAACTCTTGGATGTATGCCATCGGGACCAGGTGCCTTATTTACTTTAATTTTTTCAAGCCGCTTATGAACTTCTTTCTCAGTTAACCAATTGTTCATTAATATGGAGGTTGTGGCTTCCTCCTACAGCACTACTATTGAAATTGATTCTTCCCTGGCAAACACAAAGGCAACGAATTTGTTTAATACCTCTGCTTTTTCCTTATCTTCAATAATCTGCCTGCCAATCTCACACTGAATGGATCCTATATTTTCTTTCCTCCTGGCTTGCTTCGTCTGTTTACTAACTTTCTCTAGTTCTCATCATTAGTTCCTGTGTATTCTGAGACCTGCTGCTACTCTCCACGCAGAGGCCTGTTTCGGACTCCTGTGCTGAAGCGCTGGTTTGCCAGCACTGGTTCCTGTTACCTGCTGCATTCTCCCCTAGCAGAGGTTACTTTCCATTTCCTGAGGTCTACTGCTACTCTACACGCAGAGGCTTATTTTGGACTCCTGTGCTGAAGCGCTGGTTTTTCCCCGGTGCTGCCCTGCAGTGTTCTTCGGCCAGCCTGCTGTCTCCCCCTACAGAGACCGGCGTCATGGGCCGTGCCCGCTTCTCGTGCAGAGGCCACTCCCGCGCTTACGCTCCTACGCTGAAGTGGAGAGCTCCAGTCTACCCGTTGCCGAACTCCTCTCCGAATAACGACGATGCTGTCTTCTCCAATCCTGACCCTGGCTTGTCCACAGACTACGCTGCCTTCTCCACTTTTGATCCTGGCTTGTTTGACAATGGACTTCGCACTCCGGATCCGACTACGTGGTCTAAGGTTGGTGATTATATAACCCCACTTCTGTCCCGCGGTCCGGTCCCGGTTTGTGGCGAGCATGTCCATGACTGTATCTAACTAAAGGAAACGTTAACCCCCCTTAAAAAAAAGTCTTCCGTTATTTAATGTTTTCATTATTAAATGTTTATCTCTTGCTGTTTGCTTTTTATCTGATGCCTTACCTTTGCTGATCAGCTCCTGCTGCTTGATGCAGGGCCAGTGTGAAAACTGACAGTAACAGTCTAGTTCAAATAAAAGGATTTAGATAGAGAGTGATTATGTAATCACGTAGCTACTGGAACTTTGAATGCATATTTTACTTAGTGGCACAACATTTAGAGTTTATTCAGACCTAGGTTTAGATGGGCACATTTGACTATATCTACTGATATACAAAATCATGTTACTGCATTGTGATATATGTAGGATTTTTTTTAGATACACAATCTAGGGGTTTATATAGAAGCACCAGCTGCTATTCTGCTTAAAAAATAATAATACAACAACATTTGTATAAAAAACAAACAAAAAATGACTTTTAACACCTGCAGTGAGACTTTCATAACTAAACACGATATGGCATCATACAATCCCATGTCAAATTATTTTGATTCAATTATAGCATAATAATATTAATGCTTTGAATTTATTAGGGATATCCAATGATGTGTTGTGGATTATTTTAGAGTCCATCGTGTATACAGCACAAAGATACAGCTTTGATCCTTATGAGAATGTCAGTGTAGAATGGATGGCGGTCACTGCAGAAACGGAGCTCAGCCAGGATACAATAAAATCAGCTTTATTTCACGGTGCTGCACATTACAGAGAGACCATCTCTGACGCGTTTCGTCCCGTAGCAGGGACTTTATCAAAGAGTACAATCTCTCAACATTGCAGGATATCTAAATAGGCAGCCCTTGTTCGTCATTGGTTGGAACGGTAATAAGCCACAGTGGTGGATAGTAAACTTGATTACACTGTGAAGACCATGAACAAATTTGGGCAGTACAACATAGAAAGCCTGCATTGGATGGAGTTAACACACATGCAGAAAATTAAAACAAAAGGAAGATAATGACACATTTAAAAACAAAAAACAAAAGTAACATGAAACATCCGTATTAATAATTATATAAACATATCGCATTATGTAATAGAGGCAATAATCTTGCGGGGAGTATGAATGCTAAGAACATTGAGATAATACATTATAACATGCCCCTAATCTGAAGGACAGACAATATAGAAAATGATATATAAAAGATCTCAAAGGATGAAATATATAAATCACAAATAAATGAAGCTATTAATGAATAACATTAACTCCGTAGAGGTACATATGTAAAAGGGGGGGGGGGTATATAAACTGATGAGTAATATTGATATACTGTATCGAATATACACTCCCAACACTTCACAGACAATCAACCCTGGAGGAAGTGTTTGTGAGTTAATGTTATTCATTAATAGCTTCATTTATTTGTGATTTATATATTTCATCCTTTGAGATCTTTTATATATCATTTTCTATATTGTCTGTCCTTCAGATTAGGGGCATGTTATAATGTATTATCTCAATGTTCTTAGCATTCATACTCCTCCGCAAGATTATTGCCTCTACTACATAATGCGATATGTTTATATAATTATTAATACGGATGTTTCATGTTACTTTTGTTTTTTGTTTTTAAATGTGTCATTATCTTCCTTTTGTTTTAATTTTCTGCATGTGTGTTAACTCCATCCAATGCAGGCTTTCTATGTTGTACTGCCCAAATTTGTTCATGGTCTTCACAGTGTAATCAAGTTTACTATCCACCACTGTGGCTTATTACCGTTCCAACCAATGATGAACAAGGGCTGCCTATTTAGATATCCTGCAATGTTGAGAGATTGTACTCTTTGATAAAGTCCCTGCTACGGGACGAAACGCGTCAGATATGGTCTCTCTGTAATGTGCAGCACCGTGAAATAAAGCTGATTTTATTGTATCCTGGCTGAGCTCCGTTTCTGCAGTGACCGCCATCCATTCTACACTACTATTTCTACCTATTTCGGCCGGAGCACGCCGGCAATCCTGTTGCAGGGGATTCTACGATCCCTCCCAGCGTCTGACGTCAGCTCCCGAGCGTCAGCAGTGCCGGAGCTGGGACCTGCTCCGAGCGTCATCAGTGCCTGCTGGGACCTGCCTGGAGCTGCAGGGGGAGAACGCCATACACCGCACGGAGCACCCGTGGAGCGGTGACAGGCGAGGAAGACGACCACAGACGGTGGGTTCCTGTCCCTGAGAGGCTGCCAGACGACATCCACCCTGTGGGATATTCGTGAAGCGGGGACAGCGATGAGAGACGAGCGGCGAGGTGACCAGGTCGGGTAAGGGCAGCAGATATAGACTGCCATGAGTTCATGAGGGAGGCTCCTATCAGGGCTTCCTCTCTTGCCTCTATCTATATTCTGCTAATCGGCCCCCCCACCGTGGTTCATTGCATCATTACCTCCCCCCCCCCCCCTTTCTGGACTTTATCCATTTATTTTTTCATTCTGCAACATCATTGCCCACATTTTTTCTACATATAGAGGTTGCATGTCACCAACACAAACAGACATTTACACCAGTTAGAGCACAGGACATTTGGGGTTCACTCTCCGCCTTTTCTACTTATGAGAATGTCATTTAAGAGTTGTCAGCTTAAAACTGGAAACAAAGGTTTGATAATTATTTTGTAATTGCCGTAGTCAGTCAATAAACATGTAATTTATAATGAATTCTACTCAGAGATTATTGGCATTTTTTAAAGTAAATACAACAAATCAGTAAAAAGTACACAACTACTGTACTGTATTTTGAGGTTGCTTTTGTTTTATAGTATTACACAAAGACAAAATAATGTATTTTCTGACGCTGCCTAAAAAAATCCCTCTGGTTCCTACATTTGTCCACCCATAATATTTATTCCCTGTTAAGACTAGAAGCCTCTTTTAGATTAGTAATCAAAATAATGGGAGAGGAAGAGACTCCATGATTTACTCTATATAGTGATCAAAACAACAAAAACCCAGGTTTACTGAAAATCTTTGTCTGTATGGATTAGATCATTCAGTTTTACTAATTAAATATTCTAACTATGTAATAATTAATTCAAGCTTGGATCAAGTATGGATCTGCAAATTGCCACATATATTTTCCTAATGACAACCTTTTAGATACTATGAGTTGCCACATACAGTAATTGCACTCGATCTATAAATAACATCAGTCCAAGTAAACACATTTCAAGGGATCTTGTGGGATCCACCATTCATTAGTTCCAACCAGAACTTCTGTTGATTTTCAGGCCAAGATGCCAAAGTATATAGCTGTAGCCAGGTCACCTTATGGCTACTATTCTGCCCTGTACTGGCAGAACGCCCTTGGATAATCAGGTTGCAGTAGTTGATATGGGGGTTTCCCCCTCCAAGGAGCTGCACTTGAGTGACAGCGGGAGGTGGTGACATCTGGCCTGAGCATGACCAATCACGAGACAGACCTGGTGCCCTACACCTGGCTGTACTTAAGGGAAGTGCCGCCCCAAATTCGGGAGTGCCTCTACCTACTTGAGAGGGGCAGGTCACACAGCCAAGAGCCTGATTATTGGGCCTACTCTGGTCCTTTTCCCTCCAGGGGAGAGTAACTGTGTACCATACCTCTGCCCCTGAGAGAGGGGCAGGGAAGAGCAGGGAAGAGCTGGGACTGCTGCGGGTGCCCTTGGCCTGTAGTGAAGGTCCAGGGACCATCCTTCAGTGAGTAGCTGACAGTTGCTGGATTGGGCAGAACCCTGCCATGTACTGTGCTGCACAGAGAGAGACAATAAACCGTTCCTGTTATTATACCTCCGGCCTGGTGTGTCATCTTACTGGGGGGAGAGGTAATCGGTTCTACCGTGGGAGATCATCTTCAGTTCCCTGGAGCCTACGGCAGATGGCGGCGCTGCACTGCTAAAGATATGTGGGTAATTTACCCCAGAACAAATTAATGATATATGCGCTCCAACATTTGATTCCAGTCCTCTTGAGAGAATTCAATAATATATGTCTTAGACACAAAGAATAAGCTGCTGGAGCTGGTGAGGTATATAAGCAATAACAGTAGCACTTTTGATAGCAGTAAAGTCGATAGCAGGATATCTCTGTCCCTGAAGGCTTAAGGCTGAGAAATAGTAAACTCAGACAAAAAACCTCATTGGGAAATAATAAAAATAAATCTTTATTGGTCCATATTAAAAAAACGGAGGTAAGTACCCTCCTACGCGTTTCGTACCACACTGGTACTTTATCAGTGTTATCAGTGATAAAGTACCAGTGTGGTACAAAACGCGTAGGAGGGTACTTACCTCCGTTTTTTTAATATGGACCAATAAAGATTTATTTTTATTATTTCTGCTTGGGACCCACTCTATTTTGGCTGTGCGTTGGAGCGTTTTTTTCATTTTTATTTACCCCAGAAACCTGATCCGGTTTCCCCACTGCCATCGGTGGATGACTCAGCCCTCCTGTTTACCAGCAGGTATAATGCACCACATACATACATAGTAATGGCCAAATCTCCCACCGGGTGGGAGAAACACCGTTATATAGCTCCAAATAGAAAAATACTATTTCATTTGATATGTCACTGGGGTTTTTTGTTTGCCTTTCTCTGGATCAATACGTAAGTATAGACATAGGATAAAGTATCCGTTGTCTAAATTTAGCATAGGTTGAACTTGATGGACGCTCGTCTTTTTTCAACCTCATCTACTATGTAACTATGTTTGGAAAAGCAGCCAGGTTCTGCACAATATCCTTGGGGAAGCCCAACAGGGAAGAACCATGGATCAGGTGGGGTTACCTATTGTTGGGCTGAGGCAGCATCCAGGCTTTACCTTTAGTCTCCAACGGACGTGAGTGAGAGATGCTAGGGAGTTACTGGGACCTGTTTACAGACAAGCCGGACAGGACCCACCTAGCTGATCACCCGGTCAACATCAGTAATCAGCAGTCCCTCTGTAAAGCTGCCTGGGTCTCTGCCAAGGTATGGCAGAGTATTGAGAGGGAGATAGTGGTGATGCTGGCTCTAGGGGTTATCACTCACTCACAACGTCCCTGGGCACTGTATTGTATGTATGTCTTTATTTATATAGCGCCAGAAGTGTACTCAGCGCTTCACAAAGAATACAGTACAGGGAATTATAATAATACAATAAGCGCAGCAAAATCAGACAATAGGAAAGGAAATCCCTGCCCCCAAGAGCTTACACTCTACGAGGTTTGATGGGGAACTTACAGAGACAGCAGGTGAGGGAATAAGTGCTGTGTATGGCAGTGCTTGGTCACAATGGGTGGTAGGAGTGACTGAGTGTGGGACGGTAACCATGAGTGCAGGATATTGGGATGCTTGATTTGTGAGGCAAGTTTTAAGGTTTGTCAGTATTAAAATGAGAGGGTTAACACAATTTACAGGGGAAGAGATGGCAAGGAGGCATGTATGAGATAAGGTGTGTATATCTGGCTTCAGGCTTAGGGAAGATCCCCAGCAGCAGGAAGGAGTAGATAGAGGGTGTGAATAGAGGATTTGTGGGGGTGCTTTTTATTGAAGGGTAAAGAAGTTGTTGGGAGAGAAGTGTATAAATAATGGTGTCGTGGGGAGTGGGGAAGTTGGAGAGAACAGAGACATTCACAAAGGAGTGAGGAAACAGTAAACAGCAAAAGCAGTAAGGAGGGTACAGTGAGATGCAGGAGGAGAGACTTCCCAGGTACTAGGGGATAGAAAGAGTACAAATAATTACAGCTTTTGGAAAGCTAATTTCTCACAGTTGCAAAGTTGTTGTTGTGCAGAGTCCAGATCTTCCTCAAATCTTCACCTCCAATTTCAACTCCAAAATTAACTCTGCCAGACACTTTAGATATGACACTTTAAGATGTTACACACAGCCAAATCCTGGTACTCCTAGTTCCAAGAAGTTTGTGGTTCTGTGTGGACTACCAGCAGCTCAATGCCCAGACAGTGATGGAGGTCTTCCCTATGCCCTGTATGAATGAGCTCCTAGATGAGCTTGCGGGGACTAGGAATCTGACCATGGTGGATCTGAGCCAGGGTACTGGCAGATTGCCATGACCCCAGAGGCACGGGAGAAGTCAGCATTCATCCCTCCAAAATACAAGTTCATCCTAATGTCATTTGGGATGAAGAATGCTGCCTGAGCTTATCTAGACAACCTGGCAGTGTTTAGTAGAACCTAGGACGAGTACCTGAGACCTGGCTGCAGTGCTGGACTGGATAAGGGAGGCTGGGATGACCCTCAAACTCACCAAATGCCAGCTTTGGCATGGTCAAGGTCCTAAACCTGGGGCACCATGTGGATAAAGGGCAACTCAAACCTGAGCCAGACAAAATAGGAGCCACCTATCAGTGGACAAAGCAAGTACTGGCTTTCTTGGGATGGTTGGCTACTACCGAAAAATGTTCCCCCAGCATAGATCTCTGTGATCTGGTCTCCTGAATATGAGACCACTTTCAGGCTCTAAAGGCTGCCCTAGCCAGTTCCCCAGTCCTGCCAGCTCTCAGTTAAAACATGCGGTTCCTGATACAATCCGATACCTCTACTTTTGGTATCGGTGCGGTACTCAGCGATGTTGGCAAGAATTAAATCGAACACCCTGTGGTGCATTTGAGCAGGAAGCCCTTAGACAGGGAGGTTGCCTATGGCACTATGGAAAAGGAGTGCTTGGCGATCGTGTCGGCACTGCAGAAGTTACAGTTGTATGTGTATGGCAGTGTACTCATCGTGCTGACCGACTACAACCAGGTGTTGGGTTAGAAAAGCAAGTTGTTGTGATGGAGCCTGGCCCTTAAGGAGTATAATTTCACTATACAGAACATAAAGGGCATGAGCATGGCCACTCCGATGGCCTATCTTGGCAACATGACCCCGGCCCGGTCCGAAAGCCACATACCCCAATAGACACAGGATGCCAGTAGATTGGAACTGACACCCCTGGGATCTCATCTCAGACTAAAGGTAAAGCCTGCATGCTGCCTCAGCCCAACAATAGTGAACCCTGAGTTAAAGGTTAACGTGCCATTCTAGGGTTGGAGTGAAGCCCAACCCTAGCTATAAGTTATATATTATTCAGTGTGTTTTGAGTAAAGTTTAGATAAGTTTCTGTATGACTCATTGTATGCCTGAGTCTGTGACAATGGCTTTGTATCAGGCATACATTGCGTCAGGGGGCTAGTCATTGTGTGGGCTAGGTGCTGTGTCAGGGGACAATGGGAGACTGGGCAGGAACGCACCTGCCTACTGGGAAATACACACGACAAGACTAGTATTGTTCTCTTCCCATTAGCATGGTGTCTAACCCAGAGGAGTGCCTGGAGCTGATCTAGGGGACAGGCTTTCAAGTCCTAGCCACATCGGTGTGATTCCTATTCGTCAGTTCTAATTTGCCATGCTCCCAGGCCCACGCCTTGGGGGCGTCCTTTGGCACTCAGCTCTACCCCCTCTCCGGATTGTCCCATTCCAGATGCCCTCCTCACTCGGAATGGGCTCAGCGGGTAAAGGGACACCACTGATTGGTTCGGCACGCAGTCCTCCATGATTCTGAAAGGAGGTTGGAAAACTATACAAGCCGATGCCGATCTGATCTCCACAAAAGGTGAAGGTTGGTCTCAGTGGCTAGAGACCATCCTATCCCTGGACTTTATGGACCCTGGAGTGGTCCCCCTTGTTACTGGGAACTGAGATTCAACCGAATTTGGTGGTGTCATCCAGGGTAAACTCGTTTCAGTAGCGCCCGGCACCGAGCGAGCTGTGAGTTCCTCGTAAGTCACCTGAGGGATATTGCCATGTTTTCATTACTTGTTGCTCTGTGTTCTGCCTGCTAATTGCGATCCCAAGGTAGTCTGGACAACCCAATCATGACAATAAGTGTTTAATGTTGATTTTGTTTATTTTATATTGCTTGATCTTAATAAAATTCTCTTTTATTTTTAATAATATAGAAAGAAAAAACAAAGGAAATCAATTTTTGAGTAGAATACCAGCACTCTGGTGGGAAAACAGTGTGTTAAAGGAGAACATCTATTCCTCAAGTGAAAGGATTAATTATTACATTACATATATCTGTATGACAAAAACAGTTGCAAATAACATATCCATCAGATACATAACGAAATCAAACTTGCTGTAATTATCAGGATGTCCACTGGATGCTACTATTGCTCCAAAGAAATCCAGTTGCAGAAGCTAAATTATTGCAATGTAATTGTATTTCTTTATGTAAGAGCCAAATAAGTCCTGATTTAATACACTGCATTAGATATTTATTAAAATCCGTCAACAGAAAATAGAGTTGCTTCTTGTAACTCTGTGCAGCAACAACAACATTATACCAGGGTTTTCTCCCCTCCATGACTAGTTCTATTTATTGTATATGACTCTCTTATATTGGGGGGAGATTCTGATAACCGGTATCAGAGTGTTTAAATGTTTCTTTAAAACCAGAGACAGAACATGAAACACAGACAGAGCTCAGTGCACATCCAGTGAAACTTATACACGGTACAGTGCCTAAATATATATGTATAGATATCTATTAAATAAAATGGTCTTTTAGTTTAACATTTTGGCCAAATTGTTGTAAGCCCTTGAGCCACTACATGGCAGACCACATCTCAAGGGTACCTAACACTAATATAAATTCTTAATAACCTGTGCATTACCAGGAAGAATGATTTATAATAAATCTGTCAAAATTAGTTGCATAGTTCTAAGTCTGATTGAAGCTCTTATTAACCTGTACATTACCAGGAAAAGCACTCTGTATTAGATTTGTCACAATCAAACTGCAAGCAAACAAGTTCCCCTGAGAGTGGGAAATGCAATGGAGTGAGCTTTTAACCATTTGAATGTGGGAGGGGGTGAGCTTCAATTAGGTAGGAGGAGCCACCCTCCAATCAGCTGAGACCAGCTGTATAAGAATTTTAAAACATACAGGACACCTACAAGCTCATATTGAACCCCCAAAATAACCAGAACATATATATAAGCATATAAGTGTCACAGAGGAGTGCTACTGAGCATGGCAATATATATTTAAAACCAGAGACAGAACATGAAACACAGACAGAGCTCAGTGCACATCCAGTGAAACTTATACACGGTACAGTGCCTAAATATATATATATAGATATCTATTAAATAAAATGGTCTTTTAGTTTAACATTTTGTCCAAATTGTTGTAAGCCCCTGAGCCACTGCACGGCAGACCACATTCTCAAGGGTCCCTAACACTAATATAAATTCTTAATAACCTGTGCATTACCAGAAAGAATGATTTATAATAAATCTGTCAAAATTAGTAGCATAGTTCTAAGTCCGATTGAAGCTCTTATTAACCTGTACATTACCAGGAAAATCACTCGGTATTAGATTTGTCACAATCAAACTGCAAGCAAGCAAGTTCCCCTGAGAGTGGGAGATGCAATGGAGTGAGCTTTTAACCATTTCAATATGAGCTTGTAGGTGTCCTGTATGTTTAAATGTTTCTACAGAATCTGAACAGGGCTGACTCGGGCTATTTTTAGCTCTGGTGACCCCTGGAAATACAGATGTAGCCACATTTACTTCCTCCGTGGGCACGTGAGGGTGTTGCACAAGAGCGCGGCAAGGCCGCGACCATGAAAGCAGTAAGCTGCCCGGGATGATTAACTCAACGAGGGTCCCTGCTTCTAAATGGGACTACTGCTGAGTTAATACTACAGAGCCAGCTACTCAGGACTCCTATAATAGCTGTGCAGAGGAGTCCCAGAGAGAAGCTGTTGCTCGGTGTCTCCTTGAGCAGCTGTTACAGCGATCTAATGTTTTATTATTATTATATACTGCATTGAAGCAGGGGGGCTCTGGAGGTGAACCCCACTAATTTCAACTCTGGGGACCCCCTGCTTCCAGAGATATAGACCTCTGCAGGGGGTGCCAGTAGCCGCTCCGGCTGTGCCCACGTGGTGTGTTGCGGGAGCTTTAAACCACAGTTGAAGTGGCTACCAGCAACCCCTATAGAGATTTATATCTCCGGAAGCAGGGATTCTCTGGGGTTTAAATGAATGGGGTTCACCCTCTGCTTCAATACAGTAAATAAAAATAATAAAACATTCGATCACTGTAACAGCTGCTCAGGGAGACACAGAAACAGCTTCTCTTTGGGACTTCTCTATGCAGCTATTATAGACTGTCTGGCCCAGGAAGATTAACACTACTATAATCCTGCCGGGCCGCAAAATGTATTGCAGACTGCCACAGATTTCAGTCTGTCGGTCTGTGGCAATGGAGGCAGTATATGACGCTACATCTGTATATCCCTTTATAGCTGCACTTGCATTTTCTCCCAGCCAGGAAATCAGTACAGTACAGCCACAAAATGCTTTTTGGACTGATTTGGAGTCTACTGTATGCCAATCATGATTAATTACATCATTTGGCCTCTGGGTCTTTTCTAAGGACAATGGCTGTAATTTGTGACATTTCACACACCTACATTCTCACATCGATTGCATAATCTCCTGCTATCACTGGAAAGGCACATACTGTAAGGGGCTGTATTTATTTCTCCAGTGACTAAAGAGCATGGACAGTTCTACTGCTTTCCCAACATGATTGGTGCTTTAGGTTCACACGTGCTATAGAACCACTATGTGAAATGGAGAACGGTTTTCTAAACAATAAACCGTTTAGTTCCCTTAATGTGCAAGTAGTATGTGATACATTTGGACAATTCCGAATGTAGGAACTGGCTTCCCAGTCTAACGTTGAGGAAAGTGCTTGATATAAACAGAGCCGTTATAATTACACAACATTGCATTCACTAATACATTTTCAAGGGTCGCAAACAATTACCTAAAAGAGATCCATATATGCCACATGCTGGAGCTAAGGTCATTACAGGGGTGGAAAGCAATTCAGTACTCGCCTTATTCAAGGTATTTTTTCATGCTGGTATTTGTGAAACAAATAATATACAGTACTGTATGTCATTATTTCAATGCTTAACTTTAATTGTATTACCAACTGTGTTTTATGCACTGCATTGGTCAACATGCAATTTTTTAAAATAGAAAAAGCAAAAAGTAAATTTGTTTTTGCCACAGTAGTATTTCAGCTTATAACTGCTCCCCATCACCCCTAAAAATCATTTTACAGTATTGCTTTATCTAAGCTATATATTTATTCTTTCCCCTCTTTGAGGAATAAGTTAATGGCACTAGAATTCCATTCCTTTGTCATCATAAACTACAATGTAGTGGTTTCTGTGGCTGCTCAGCAGTGTACTGAATGAGGCAAAAGAACTAACAGTGAGCTTCATAGAATGGGATAATGCCAACATGGCAGATGGAGGCTGCATATCTGTAATACGCTGCTGGATAACACCACTATAATCAATTATGTCAGCTGGAAGTTGCAATCTGAAATGAAATGATCTCATCACTTCCCAATGCAGCCTCCCTGGGTCTGACATGATACAACCTTGTAGCCATGTTTATGGACAGTAAACAATCTATTTTATGGCAATATAGATTTTCAGTACACATATCCTCTGCCATGTGACATGTTCCTGTTAGACTACTATATGGCTTCTGCTGAATCTCAGAAGGGGCAACACCTGTAATTTTCTGCTTCTTGGTCCTCTACATTGTGTGATCCTCCATAGAATATGTATCAGTCGTAGAAATGTGTCATTTTGTGGCCCCGTGTGGTGATTCTACAGAAAAGTAAGTGATGTATATATATATTTATATGAAAATGTGTCAACTTTAGGACAAATATGCTTACTTTAAAATGCTAGTTTTTTTTCTAAATGTTACACATCAGGGTACGATTTCTGTTTTTACCTGCATATTGCACAAACGTGTACTGTAGGCTTACTTAGTGCTGCTAGTATAGGCAAATGCTGCATAAGCATAAGTGTAAAACGGAAGTTTCTGTAAGATAGTACTGTGCATATTAAGGAAACACCTGGGAATATTCTAAAAGTAATTGTAACGTAATCAAAAGGTATTAGAAGGTTGTCTAAAATTAGTTTGAAATATTTTACCCTATCATCTGTCATTGGAACGCACTGTTTTCTCTTAATATAATGGCATCACATAGTAATGACGAATTTGCAAAGTTTGAAAAAGTGAATTGATAAAAAATATATGTAGTTCTTCTCTATTCAGGTCTGTTCCATTTACTTAGAAAACAAAGGGAGGATTGGGGAGTGATCACAGGGCCACACTAATTGAGTAAAGTGAATTGAGATTCTATTTATGCAGACGGCATTTTGCTGGATAAATATAACAACAGGCAGTGAGTCTGCCTCCCTGCTACATACAATACATGATATATGCACAATTAGAGCCTCTCTGCTGGGTAACTCTATGTCAATGGCACTGTGAGTCCCAGCTTAACTACACTGAGGGTTATTCTCGATTGATTGTGCCTGTGTCAGCGTCACCTCTCAAGCATATGCATTTAATACAACCATAGGTGTTCGTTGCTATATATATATCATTGCAGGATTGCTGGATCTTTGACCAGTTAAAGGCTCACTGAGTAGGATACGGTTACCTACAGTCTGCACATAAACTTCAGAGGGGTTAATACCCTAACTTACAGCATCCACTGTCCTGTCAAACCCAATAAATATTGCATTTGGGTTTGCACAATCATACATTTATTGACAGGGTTGCACGTTATTGTACATTTAATTCATTTTTTTTAAAAACACATAGTACACTACGTTTGGTAATATACGTTTTAAGTAAATTTATTAAAAGTTAGATTTTACATTATGTAGGTGTGCAGTTAGTGAATTCTTTAGGGGACTCATTCATTTTGTGTTCCCCTCCCCCCTCTTTTTGCCTGTTCCATTTACTCATCCAGAAAATCCTTAGAACTTTCCAGGGATCCTCAGCCACCTCATACGCTCTTGATATGGTGCTGGGGTTAGCTTGTCTGTAGAGTCTCCTTTAGTACATGTTTGCTGCCCCATTCAGTGTCTGTTTGATGTCTGATCCCCTTCAGTGGTGTATTTGTAAACCCCAAAGAACTTACATATGCAAGAATTTGTGCCCAACTTCTGTGGGTGTGGGGATCAGCTCCTATTCAGATGGCCCCTATTTTCATCTGTATGCAGCCATGTACCCCTTGGTTATTAAACTTCTCTGCCTAAAACATACATCCTGGTACCAGCGCAGGCAGTGTTATGGTTAATCCTTGCCCTTGCTGCACTAAACAAGCCCCTAGTAATTACAGGAGGGGTGTGCCCAAGTGACGTCGTCATAGCGTGTTGTCCTTACGTCACGCAGGGCTTATGAAGGAGACCTGGGCAGGACTGCTGGGAATTGCAGGAAGAAAGTTTCCAGCTCTGTCTTAGGCCGCGCTTATAGTGCCGGCAACGGTGACAGCGACGCGACCGATGACGTCACCCGTCGCCGTCGCGAAAGTTATATTTAAAGTTTAGGCGACGTTGCAGGCTACAGGGCCAGTGACGTTAGAAAAGGGGGAGGGCAGAGGGACAGAGAAGCTCCTGATTGGCCGCAAAGGGGAGACCGTCGGTGAAAAAAATCAAATATCAGTGACTACCAGATTTTTGGTAGCACTGTCGCTCCGTCGCTGTCGCATGCACTATAAGCGCCGACGATGGCGACAATGCATTTGTTTTGACGTGATGGTCGCGTCGCCGGCACTATAAGCGCAGCCTTAGGCAGTAGAAAAAGGCTTGAAAAAGTGCTGGTCATCTACAAACCTCAGACCTCAAAACCTATGAGCCTTGCGCGCTCTCTCTCTTCTTTTATCTTTTTCTCTAGTAATTAGATTGAGACAGGAATCACGGTTGTTGTTTTATAGTACAGGGAAGTGTCCCTTGTAGCGGAGCCCTTTGGAAAGGGAGCTACCACAGTGCAGGGAAGTGTCTATGTAGCAGGTCCCTTTGGTAAGGGAGCTATAACAGTAAATGTATGTATGTATGTATGTATGTATGTGTGTATGTATGTATGTGTGTATGTACAGTATGTATGTATGTATGCCTTTTCTTATATAGCTCCATTAATGTACATAGCGCTTCACAGTAGTAATACATGTGACAACATAACAAATAATACAAATAACAGATAATTGCAAGAAGTGCTTCAGACATAAAAGGATTGGAAGTATGTGCCTAAAGGAGGCACCAAAAGATCCCTTTTAAAAGGCGCACAGCAAAACCTTATAGTATTATATGGTCAGGGGTGAATAAATGTGTGCATAAAAATAAAAAAGTTTTATTAAATGTTTTTATTAAAAATCTTTATACAAATGGTATTGTGTGGTGTAATGTGTATAACATAGACAGAAATAGTCAGGTAAAGTGTAAAACACTACGGAGGAAATTCAAAGTTTTACTTATAAACTTGGAGCAAATACACTGATACAAAGAGGAAAACAGTTCCTCCATAGTGTTTTACACCTTACCTGACTATTTTTGCTCCAATGTGCATGGTGTTGATCAATACACTGCGCTATATGCGCAGCAAATAATCCTGCAAATAAAAATAGCACCACTCTGCAGAATTTTCAGTTATCAACTGCCAGCAGTAAATATATAGCATTGTTCATTATTGGTAGCTACTAGGGTACCTGGGTAGTACTATAGACTCTCCTAGTCTATTTTATCTATGTTATACACATTACACCACACAATACCATTTGTATAAAGATTTTTAATAAAGACATTTAATAAAACTTTTTTATTTTTATGCACACATTTATTCACCCCTGACCATATTATACTATAAGGTTTTGCTGTGCGCCTTTTAAAAGGGATCTTTTGGTGCCTCCTTTAGGCACATACTTCCAATCCTATATGTTCACTCCCTTGGCAGCACGCTAATACCACCTAGGGGTTTTTTTGAGCGAGGTTTTTCTCCACAGTAACTTCAGACATAAAAGTAACATTTATGAAAAGGAGTCCCTGCTCCGAAGAGCTTACAATCTAATTGATAGGTAGGAAGAACGTACAGAGACAGTAGGCGGGCGTTCTGGTAAGTGCTTCTGCAAGAGGCCAAGCTTTTTGTATCAGGTGTATAGTATTAGCCACGGAACTACTCATACGCTTCTTTAAGCAGGTGTGTCTTAAGGTGGATCTTAAAGGTGGATAGAGAGGGTGCTAGTTGGGTATTGAGGGGAAGGGCATTTCAGAGGTGTGGGGCAGTCCGTGAGAAAGGTTTAAGGCGGGAGAGGGCTTTAGATACAAAGGGGGTAGAGAAGATATCCTAGAGCAGAACGCAAGAGTCGGGATGGTGCATAGCGAGAAGTATCCAGTGTAGTGGGGCTATTAGTATAGGGAGCTATAGCAGTATAGTGAAGTGTTCCCTACAGTGAGGCCCTTGACATAGGAAGCTGAAGTAGATCAAGGAAGTGTCTATCATAAACAAGGCCTTAAGACGAGTTAAAGGAAACCATGATATCCCAGCAGGGCAGCTCTGTATACAGCCTCAAGACTGACCTGATACCAGTCCCTTCAGGGGTTACTGCCCTGGTTATAATCCTAGTTGTACTGTGCAGTGGGCTGAAGGTTAAAGTGTTGGAGCACAGGGTTAACAAGAAGCAGCGCCCCAAGTTGTCCATGTATCATAGGACTAGAGAGGAAGAAAGGGGACTCCAGCTGGGATCCTGCAAAGAGAGGATTGTGGAAAGTCAGTAAGAGCAAGTTTCTTAATGTTCTGTATTAAAAGCAACCAGTTCAAATAACTAAAGTACCGTGCCTCCTCATTCCTGCAAGTATGCAGGTGAGGAAGAAGTTGTAACTGAATGATTTACAAAATAAAGAATTTTTTGTTCTAAACTACCAAACTCCTGGCGCCCATCTGTACCATTAGCATGTATGCCCAGCCTGTACGGACCATCACACTAGATGATGGAGGGCCGCCGACAGGGGGGGACAGCCGGGAGCAGTGTCCCGGGCACGGTGGCTATGGTGGCCCGGTGGCCAGATAAAGCAGTTGCCGCCAGGCCCGGCTCTCCCCACCTGCAGGCCTATTCCTCTCTCTGCCCCACACAGGGCCCTCTGACGTCAGCACGCGACGGGTCTCTCTGACGTTGGCGCGCCGGAAGTAAGCTTGGCCCAGCTTCCGGCGAGCGGCGGCATAAGTGGAGGCCTGGCGTATGTATGTCTTTGTATGTATGTCTTTATTTATAAAGCACCATTAATGTACATAGCGCTTCACAGCAGTAATATACATGACAATCATATACATAATATAAATAACACATAAAGGGGAAAAGTGCTTCAGACATAACAGTAACATTTAGGAAAAGAAGTCCCTTCTCCGAAGAGCTTACAATCTAATTATTTATATGCATTCTGGTCTTTTTTTAGATGTATTGGGTTTTTGTTCATTTATTTTTTAAGATCTATTGGGGTTTATTTTTAGATGCATTGGGGTTTATTTTTAGATGCATTGGGGTCTTTTTAAATATACATTGGGGTCATATACATACATACTTTTTAAATATGCATTGGGGTCTTTTAGTATGCACTGGGGTCTTTTAGTATGCATTGAGGAACCTGGGAAATCTGTCATGGGCCCTGGATGAAGGTAAAATATTGTATGCAGATAAATTGTTTTACAGGAGAAGAAAAGGATTATTAATAAAATGACCTTAGTGAATATGGCATTTGTTTAAACAAAGTACTGTATGTGTATTTCCATTTAACATACCATTATGTTATTTAAAGCAGCAACTCCCCTACTCAAATGAATTTTTACTTTGTTTAGCAGAATAGAAACCAGTGGGTCTCCCAGAGGTAAACCACGCTGCCTCAAGCTCCGGGGACACCCAGACCCCAAGATATAAATGTTTTCATATTCCAGTGTTTCTGGTCCCATTTGGGAAATCAGTATGGCTGCAATCCAAACCTTACTCCTATGGCCCAATAGGAATTAGAGCATGACATTGCAGCATCCAATTGGATGAACCCGGCAGCCATCTTTGGATTTCTTTCATTTTAACGGCACATTAAAAGGTAAATATTTTGGGAACAGGAAGGGTTCCAGGGCTAGGAATGGCACAGTTTAACTCTATCGGGTTCCCCAGGATACCATTCTGTAAAAAAAAAAAAATGTGGGTATTTCGTCTTTAAATTAAAATGTATGCACTTTTATGATTCTGGGCCTAAGAGAGTTGTTTTAATTCTGAGCCTCCTACCATCTGTGTGTAACGGATTTTCTGACCTAGCCTGACCCACCCAATCTCACATTGGCCCCTGTGGTCTAACCAGTCCCCATTACATGGTAGTGTCTGGTGGTGCACCTGTTGGCAACAGGACTCCTAAGTCTCCCGCATGATGTTGTGTGGGGATTGTCAACCCAGACAGGCAGCTGAGGTAGTGTACTTGAGTCCTACCTATATCCAGTGCAGCGCCTCCACCTCATCAGGATCCCTGCGTCCGCATGGGGATGATTCTGACGAGGAACTCCTCTGTGGTGCCATCCTCGGTAGAGTAATCCCAGACTCACACATGAAGATATGTTTGAACAAGGTCATTCTTTATTGTTTGCTTGATGTGGGCTAGCTGCCCCTCGCAGTAGTCACTAAGCCGCACATTACGCCGTGTACTCTCTTCAAAGGTACACCCTCCCAATGGAGTAGGATCCCCTCTCCCCTCAGGGAGATCACCCCTGTGCCAGGTCCCTGGACACAGTATGCGTATACAGCTTGAGGCTGAATGAATATAATAAGGCCACTAGTTACTCCAACACACTAACTTTGAACAGTGCAGTGCCTTATATCTCCAGGGGGGCGGGCACATCTCTGATGTCACTAATGGTGGACTCAGAGTATGTAGCCACTCCCATTCACACATAGGGCACCTCACCAGGGTGTGAGGGCAAACCTCCATGATTACTGCTGGCATCCCTGTTACTTACCAGGCCTTACTGCCAGCAGGAGAGATGACTGCAGTCCATTTTACAGCATGGCTACATGTGTGTAACCCTGGTCCCCAGCAGCTCCTGGAGACCCCCCTCCCCTGGTGCAGCTCGATCGCGGGTACTGAACAACCCGACGGCTGCTTCCATGGGTGGGGGCTGGAGCAGGGAGCAGCGCGGCTTCTCCTGCCTGCGGCCGGTTGCCGGGATCGCGATCGGGCCGTTGCTAAGGCCGCGATCGCGTCTCTAAGGTCCCGGCGGCCGCAGAGCAGGGCGCCGCCATTGCGCTTCAAGTCGCGCATGCGCAGTGATCGCGCGAGGGCAGGAGAGCCCCAGATAGGTCGCGCAGGCGCAGATAGGGGTAGGGAGCTAAGGCAGCTTTTAGGAGGTCGCGCGAGAGTAGGGAAGCATAGGGAGAGCTTGAGGCGGCCATTAGGAGTTAGTGTAGGCAGAGGGGAGGACCGCACGCGGCCCCAATGTTATAGTAAGGGCCTCGGGACTACAATTCCCATGAGGCATAGCGAGGCAGGCACCAGGTGCTTGATAGGAGCCAATAGGGCTGTAGGACTGCCCTGGAGGAAAGAGATACATTTCCCGGGCTTTTGCATGAGTCACGTCAGTTGGAGCAGAGGAGCTGAAGGGGAAGGAAGGATGCGGGGAGTGAGTGCAGCTCCTGCATCCTGATAGGTACCCTCACCCTCCAGGTAGGCCCCAACTCCCCACCAGGTTAGTGGGTAACTGATAAGGGACGGCCCTAGATAGGGAGGTCACCCTTAGTGTGTGTAAGGTGCAGGTTTGGCAGTGCCACAGCGGAGAGGGCTGTGGGCACTGGCAAATAGGCACAGTGTGCTAGTAGTGGATTGCTACGGGATCCAGGTGGCTGTGTGTGATTGCAGCTGTCTGTGTGTGTGTCGCTGCATGTGCTGGGCGCAGTGCGTGCAGTGTGTGTGAAGTGTGTGTGGATCCCTGCAGGCTGACAGTGTGAGCTGAGTGTTGGCTGCAGGTGCGTTAGGCTGTTAGGATTAGCAGTTACAGTTGAGACTGGGTAGCTAGGGGAAGGGGGGCAGGTTAATGTTCCACAGGCCCTAGGAGTTTTCCCCAAGCCATCCCAGGTTGCGGTTCCTCAGGGACAGGCCCTAGGTTAGGGTTGCTGTCACTCTAGAAGTAGTTAGGCAGAAAGCTGATAACGGCGGTTGCTGTTCCCATGCGGTTGGTGTTGCCGTGATCGGTTGCAGTTCCCGTGGAGCGGTGGGACCCTCGTTGGGGTCCACCAGCAGAATACCTGGAAAGGATCAGACGGACGTCTGACCCTTTGAGAAGAGTGTTGCAGGCCCGAGCATCGGAGTGCTCGGAAGGTTTCAATATTATATGTGCACCAACAGGCCTAGAGGTTTTAGTGACTGCGCAGTCACCCAGTGACTATCTCTGTAGGAGTACGGGACATTGGGTGGGGTTCTTGGGACACTGGGTGGGATCACCTGGTGTCGGGGAATCGTCCTGCGAGACGTCACCACAGGTAGTGTCTCCTCGTGAGAGGGACACAGGTTATGATGTTATGTAATGGATTATGATATTCTCTATGTTCGTAGTAAAGCCCTTAGTTATATATAATCACTGTGTGTGTAGTTTCTTATTGGGTTCCTATGTAGGGTCATTCTACACTTCCCTAGAATCCTACATAGGTGGAGGCGCTGTAAACGAAGATCCGTTCCAGAGGATTCACCCCAGGCTCTCATTAGCGGAGGCTCAGACCTCCTGTGAGCCTGCAGGTATACGCACCACACCGGTAACACCACATGTTCTACTCACCCACACTACATATGAGATTGGGTGGGGTGGAATACCCGTTACATGTGTATCAGGCTTCTGCTTTCCATGTGTGATTTTGGGAGTGTCAGTAAGAGAAATTCAGGGATAAATGAAGCAATGCACATAATATAATGGGCTGTACCAAAACCTTTGTCTGTCATTTCTTTTTTATACCTTTTCCTTGCATCAACAGTCATAAGGCTTACCTTTACATAGTCGAGCATGATTAGGAAGTATTTTTTAATGTGATGCAGCCAAAGGCACAAAGCTAAAGGAAACTGCCACGCAGTAAAACAAACTCCTCAGTACAAAGACCCCTATTTAATAGTTAAACACACTTCTCCATGCTAGCTCCAGGCAGTTACATTTCCTTGATATGCCACAAAAGTTTGTTATAATCTAGGGTGAAATGCTTAGATTTTAAGCCACATTTGTAAAAGTATGACTTAATATCTTATGAGAGTGCAATTAGCCATTGTTAAGTTTAAACAAGACACCTATCTGGTAATTAAACTTGAAAACTGGTGCTGTGTAGTGTGTGAATGCCAAGCACTTCACATCCCACTCCATGTCAGCTGCCAAATGTGAGGACTGGGGAGATAAGCAATCATCACATTTAAAATGAGTAGAAAATGTACCTATTGGATTGTGCTTCTAAAATGCTTAGTATAGTATCAATAATGGGTGCTAAACTTTACCCATGTGGATAATAAAAAAAATCTATACTTGTAATATGATTTGAAAGTAGGCAAAATATATTTTTTTAATCAATATTTGTAACGTGGTCAAAATGCCAAGCGTTTCCTACTCTGCTCCTTTGTAATTTAAAACAATTCCATATCTCGATTAACCCTTTCAATGGAAAGTTTAAATAAAGCTTGAAGAAATGTATAATTAAATGTTAGGAATAGGGATTATTTATTGATACCAACTACAAAAATCTGTTTCTTTATTGTACCTTTCTGTGGCACAAGATGAGAAGCTGTGTCATTACATCTCGATTAATATTCATGTTTTTCCATTCTTCTTTGTGGAGTTTATGATTGGGGCTTGTTGCTCTTTCTGTTCTATCTGCCATAGACTGCATAATGGGAGGATTGCCCTATTGTGCGATTGGGCTGCCCCGGTGGGCTGGTGTTGAAGTGGGCTGGTGTTGCTCCCCAGCTCCCTGACTGGCTGCAATACTCTCCCGACTCCTGCTGGCCCTGGGATCCAACTTCCGCCCTGGAGCAGGGAGCTAGGGACCCCGCTAGGTAAGTGTGTGTGTGTGTGTGTGTGTAGAGAGAGAGAGGAGGGGAGTGAGTGAGTGAGTGAATTGGGGGTCTTACCTTCTACTCAGCGGCCCTCCTCCAGTTGTCATGGCGATCCAACGTCAAATGCCCCCGCAACGTCCCATATTGACACTTTGCCATGACAACATGACATAATGACGACGCGACATCACATGATGCTGCGACGGCATGGTGCTGCGATGCTGCAGCAGAAGGTCCGCTCTTCGAGACCCAGGCCGGCAGGAAAGTACAGTCTGCCCCTTGTCTGCAATGAAAAGGAATTCATGGGAGATTTGGCAATGAAATAGAAAAGTGTTGTTTGATGTAAAAACTGTGTTAATTGAGTGTCTGACATTGTACAGCAATTGTTAGGAATAAGAGATAAGAGTTGTAGCCACCTGAGACCCGGAAAAGTTTGTAAATAAAAAGGGGGTCAATATAGTTGCCGAATTTTTATATTACATTAAAACATGTGCGTAATGCAACACCTTCCTACATTTTCCTCTTGAAACTCATTTAGTCGCCAGTTGAGGCACACAGGCCAGTGGTGTTCAACCTTTTTTTTGGTTAAGGAACCCTATAATTATATTGTTAAATTCTGCGGAACCCCAATCCTCTATAACAGTGCGTCTGAGATCAGATACATTGTAAGGAACCCCAACCCTCTCTAACAGTGCCTCTGAGATCAGATACATTGTAAGGAACCCCAACCCTCTCTAACAGTGCCTCTGAGATCAGATACATTGTAAGGAACCCCAACCCTCTCTAACAGTCCCTCTGAGATCAGATACATTGTAAGGAACCCCAACCCTCTCTAACAGTGCCTCTGAGATCAGATACATTGTAAGGAACCCCAACCATGTCTCAAATAGCATGTCTGAGATCAGATACATTGTAAGGAACCCCAACACTCTAATAGCGCGTCTGAGATCAGATACCTTGTAAGGAGCCCGGACCCCCTCTAATAGAGCCTCTGAGAGCAGATATATTTTAAGGAACCCCAACCCTCTCTAATAGTGCCTCTGAGATCAGATATATTGTAAGGAACCCCAACACTAACTAATAGCGCGTCTGAGATCAGATACATTGTAAGGAGCCCCGACCCTCTCTAATAGCGCATCTGAGATCAGATGCATTGTAAGGAACCCCAAGCCTCTTTAATACAGTGTCTGAGATCAGATGCATTTTAAATTCTTCTGTATTTGGTACAATTTTCAAGTAACCTGAAAATTGCATGGAACCCTTTAAGGATACCCACGGAACCCAAGGGTTACTAGGAGCTCCTGGTTGAAAAACACACACATTGGCCATAATTAAACTATTTGAATAAATTTACATCATGGGACACAGGGTCAAATTGTCTCTGTGTCAGTTTTGCTCCCAAATTGTCTGGATTGTCTTCATACTCTCTGTCTTTGTTTCTTGAAATTACACCTCCCATGGTAATGACCACAATTAACATGGATGCTCGTAGAAACGCCAATAAATATACTGTACATTCTTTAAAATTGTTCAGAAAAAAATCATCCCGGTACTTTCATCCTGTCCTGATTTATGGATCAAAATTTCTTCCACAAATACACAGGCATCTTTCTCATGAGCATCGACGAAAGCTGTGAGGTTTTGAAAGCTCTGTTCACATTATTTACGTCAATGAAGAATTAAAAGTATTTGATTAATATACGCTTTTCCTGGACCAACAAGGCTACAGCTTTCCACTACAACAGACAGCGACACATAATAAATAAAAATGTATACAAATGTGAAAAACACAAAATGTATGCAAATAATCCTCCACCCCTCACATCAGGAAGCCCCCTAATAAAATATATCAGTATGTCTCTGGATTGTAATATTATGTGTAGCCCCCTGTAAACAGAACGGGCTACTTATCCTTCTACTACTGGAGTAAGCCCTGGTAAGGGCAGGCACCAGTAGTTACCATGGGTTTTCCCCCCTCACCAAGCCCCGCCTATGTGGTAGAGGCAGGCCCCTGAGCTCTGTGCAGGCTAGATAGAGGGGAGGTCCTGCTGACATCATAGGGGGCGGGGCTGAGTCTATTTAGTGGGCTGTCCTGTGTGTGTGTGTGTGTGGGGTGCCAGTTGTGAGTTCTGAGAGAGTCGGTTGGAGGTTCAGTTCTGCATGGAGTTGAGTCTGGTCTGTCAGGCCTGTGAGAGGTTGGAGTCTCTGGAGAGCAGTGTGTCTGCTCCACCAGAGAAAGGAGAGATGACCTTGTGACAGCTGCGCGGGTAGCTGGTCAGTCTGGGAGCGTCAGATGGGAGCTGAGGAGAGTGTGCGGTCTGAATTGCTGTAGGACCGAGAGGAACAGGACTGACCTATATAGAGGTGGACCAATGCCCTCACCCTGCTTAGGGGGTGAGGGGCAGGAGATCTAGCCTCACCCACAGGGCCTACCCTGGTGGAGGTGGAGGCCGGGGTATTGAGGCCCCATCCAGACCATCCTGTCTGGAGACATTACTGGAGGGAAGGAGAGGAGGAATACTAATATATCTGAACTGCTGCTACTGAGTGCTGCTGTTGTGATCAGAGACAATAAAGAGACATTGCGGTTTTACAAGAGACTTTGTGTGTGTTCTGGAGCATTCCCCCTGGGACCAGGGTAACTTCTCCATAAGGGCCCTACCCCACATTCTGGGAAGTTATAGAGAATGGAGGCGCTGCACCGTTGCTAAGGAGAAGATGGAGGCATATATCCCAGAAGCCTGGTTCTGTATCCCTGACATCACCGCGGGAGACTCAGGCCCTCCTGTTACCAGCAGGTATGCACCACCTACATACATGTAGCCAGCCCTCACTACACCCTAGATATGGCATCTGTGTCTGGGGTGGGGGGACATGGGTTACATTTGGAGGCACTGCTGAGAGTCCAAACAGGACAGGCTTTCAGCGAAGCAGAACGGGAGGAGTGAAGTGCACTTTCCGTGCAAGTGCTGGAGAAAGTAGGGCATGTCATACCAGGGGTAGTCAGGGGAGCGTGGACTCCCGCACAGTACGCCCTGGGTGCCCTAAGAGGGTGTCGTAAGATGGGTGCCAAGCTATAGCTGTTCTAGTCCCTTGAGGCAGGTAGTGTGAGGCAACTGGGGGGGTTAGCCTGTTAACTTGTCCAGGGACCATGGTCCAGGGCCCGCACTATGAGTGGCCAAAAGTAGGGACACCCATACTTAGGGAGATGCCCGGTACACTAGCTAGCATCCACATAAAACGCACCACAGAGTACTTGCAGGAACAGTCACCGAGTACGGTGCATAGAGAAGGAGTTCTGCCTAGCCTGGGGTATGCCATACATCATATCAGTGGGCAACAGTCAGAATAGCATCAGAAAGCATGCAGAGAGTGTTCAGTGAGCAAGTGGAGGTCAGTCAGTGTCTAGGGACGGGTTGTGCACTAGACACTGAGAATAGTGAACTCATACATTTGGAGGGCTCATCAAAGATGGCGGCCGTCACTACATGTGCTCCGCGGAGCAAGAAAGAATCCAAAATGGCGACAAACGCGCCATCCACGGCCCAGCAGTTAGCAGCCGAAGTAAAATGGCGATTCTCGCCAATCTTGGAGCGCGCACGTGAATCGTGCAAAGAGACTGTGCGAGAAATGTGGCGGGAGATGTGCAGGGGTTTGGCGCCAAACCCAGATCCCCTGCAAGAGGAGCGGAGCGGCGCGAAAGCCGAAAGCCCACCCACTTGTGCTGTGACTGGCCAACAAACCAGGCCACGTCACCCCCTGAGCGAAATATGGCCGAACTGAGCACCACGATTTACCAGCTACCAGGAGGCTTACTGGTAGTGGAGGTTGAGGGCCACGAATACCTCCGGTGTCTGTGCGTCCACTGCGGGATACCCAGAGTGGTCCCCAGCACTAAGGCACGATGCCCTCAATGCGGCACGTACTACTTGTGACCTAACGAGCCATGGCCGCTGATCGAGACCCCGCGGGGTGCCGCTCCAGGAACACTAACGGAGGTGGCGGAGACGAAAGACAAGGCTGCCCTAGTTCCCCGCTTCACCCATGCGGTAAGAACCAAGGCCCAGCCAGCTACAGAGCCGAGAGAACCAGCGGCGGAGGAGAGCACGACCGAAGTGGAGGTACCGGAGCGAGCCTGTTTCGTGCCACTACCCACTGACGATATCGCCCAAGAACCCGGTGACTCCCTTGCGGAGGAGCTGATCGTGATATCGTCGGAGGAAGAAGTTGGCGTCTCATCGGTGGTGATGCGCCTACCGGCGAACCACCCCAGCTGTAACAAATATGGCGGTCCACATACCGGAGAGGAGCAGATGAGTCCGGACACCTTCCGACGGCGAGCGCTGGTGCGGCCTGAGGCCCGTAGCAGTCCCACGGCCGTGGTGACTCCCTGTGCGGCGGAGATGGCGTCCGGGACGACTCCGGAGGACCTCGAGTACATCAACCAGCAGCGGAGAGGTAAGGAGACTCCACCACCCCCTTACTCCCGCCAGGCGAAGACAGCACCTGCAGAGGACGAGAAGGAGAGGCTTGCGGCCTACTTACCCGTCCGCGGACCAGATGATCCACCACCGCCCCTTCCGGTCTTCAACGCACTTCCGGTGCGTGACCACGGAGCGGATGGAGATTCCGCGAGCACCGGCGATGACATCACTTCCGGGTCCGACTGGAAGAGAGGCCCGGGAGCGCTGTTCTCCCCACGGAGAGCAGCCATGACAGCTGCCATGTCCACACTGAAAAGCCAAGGCCCATCCAGAGGAGCACGAAGCACGTCGGAGAGAGCAACTAAGAAAGCAGCCATGGGTCGCGGTATTACCCGCTTGCTGGATACTAACTTGAACATTGCCCCAGCCCCAACCCCTAGCTCCATCGCCCCGGCCACTGCCCCTGCTCCGTCACGAGTGTTGTCACCGGGACCTAAGGGAGATAAATTAAGCAAGTACCCCAAATATTCCAGAGACATGCGGGACTGGGAATTGAGCGATGAGGGGTCGGATGGGGAAATACCCTATGCTAATGTAATACGTGTGCCTAACCCTGTGCCTTTTTCTCCTGCAGCTAGAGGAAGGGCCCGAGGGTCCCACACTATAGCAGAGGCTGGGCCTGTGAGTGAAGTGGTTCACAAGATGAACCCTACAAGGTATTACAACGCCAAAGGGAGGATAGATTGCTCGCGCTCTACAGAGGCGGGGACGTCCGGTGTCTCATCCCAAGCAGAGTCCGAGATAGAGACCACTAGCCCCTTATCAGAGTACGAGCACCGTGACAAGTGGTGGGCCCCCTTATTTACTGGGTACCACGCAGGTATGGATCGCACCAGGTTCTTACTCATTTGTAACAACATAGTTGATCATTGGTGGGCGGAAGGTGCCTATACTCCCCAGGAGGTGGCGGACGAAGTAGAACACAGGTACCGGGAGATAGAGCAGAAGATCATTCTGCCCAAGGGCCCCAGTATTTTGTATGATGATATTGCCCCTACAGAACCAGAGTTTTGGGTACTGCCAAGCAGGGCGTGCCATAAGAAACTCACGAAGTTGAGCAGAGCAGACAGAGCCATAGTGGCTATGTACAGGCAGTCCCATGGGTACGAATATGTGCTTGAACCCATTATGAGAGAAATTGAGGAGAACAGGGATAGTTGGCTCCGAGAAGCCATGCAAGAGTACTTAAGAACCAAGTTTGGTAAGGCGGGTTACCATAATGAGGACAAGATTAGTGAGGTGGTCCGCGTCTGGAGTATAGGACGGTGCATATACATGCACAGTGTGATCTATCTGCCAGAGTCTGGGTCGGCACAGTCGTTTTATGTGACCATAACTGATCATAATGGAAGAAAAGTCCGTTGGGAGTACCCGGCTACTGTTACTGTTACGCCACCTGGTGGTTGGCTCAAGAGATAACCTGTCTTGCACTGTGTTTGTTTTCCCAGGTTTGTCTACGCAGGATGGTCCTGCTAAAAGTAAGTCCAAGTGGGGACCATTGGATTCCACCAGAGGGAGAGTGTAGCCCCCTGTAAACAGAACGGGCTACTTACCCTTCTACTACAGGAGTAAGCCCTGGTAAGGGCAGGCACCAGTAGTTACCATGGGTTTTCCCCCCTCACCAAGCCCCGCCTATGTGGTAGAGGCAGGCCCCTGAGCTCTGTGCAGGCTAGACAGAGGGGAGGTCCTGCTGACATCATAGGGGAGGGGCTGAGTCTAGTGTGTGTGTGTGTGTGTGTGTGTGTGTGTGTGTGTGTGTGTGTGTGTGTGTGTGTGTGTGTGTGTGTGTGTGTGTGTGTGTGTGTGTGTGTGTGTGTGTGTGTGTGTCAGTTGTGAGTTCTGAGAGAGTCGGTTGGAGGTTCAGTTCTGCATGGAGTTGAGTCTGGTCTGTCAGGCCTGTGAGAGGTTGGAGTCTCTGGAGAGCAGTGTGTCTGCTCCACCAGAGAAAGGAGAGATGACCCTGTGACAGCTGCGCGGGTAGCTGGTCAGTCTGGGAGCGTCAGATGGGAGCTGAGGAGAGTGTGCGGTCTGAATTGCTGTAGGACCGAGAGGAACAGGACAGACCTGTATAGAGGTGGACCAATGCCCTCACACTGCTCAGGGGGTGAGGAGCAGGAGATCTAGCCTCACCCACAGGGCCTACCCTGGTGGAGGTGGAGGCCGAGGTATTGAGGCCCCATCCAGACCATCCTGTCTGGAGACATTACTGGAGGGAAGGAGAGGAGGAATACTAATATATCTGAACTGCTGCTACTGAGTGCTGCTGTTGTGATCAGAGACAATAAAGAGGCATTGCGGTCATGGGCGTCCGCAGGGGGGGGCAAGGGGGGGCGCTTGCCCCCCCTGGATCCTCGCAGTCGCAGCATTAATTTAATAAAATATGCTGAGGGAGGAAGAGGCAGCTGAGCCGCGGCCCGGGATTGGATGGGAGGCGGGGCTAGCTGCAGCAGTCACGCAGGGGTGGGGGCCGCCACGTGCTCTCCCGCGCTGACCGCTGTAACTCCCCATCCGGACCGGCACCCAGACTCTCCCTCTGGCCCTGCTCCCTCCTGCACCCCGGCAGACGGCAGTGTGGCCGCATTATCGCATAAGGTAGGGAGTGGGACACGTGGGACCAGGGAGAGATGGCATGGAGATGCGGGGGAGAGACTGAGATTGGGGGGGCAATTTGGCAAAGAAGCTTGGGGGGGCGAGGGAGATTGGGGGTGGGGGGAGGTTGGGGGGGGCAAAGAAGCTTGGGGGGGGGCGAGGGAGATTGAGAGATGGGAGATGCAGGGGGGGTGAGATGGGAGATGCATGGGGGGGAGAGATGGGAGATGCAGGGGGGGGAGAGATGGGAGATGCAGAGGGGGGGGAGAGATGGGAGATGCAGGGGGGGAGAGATGGGGAGATGCAGGGGGGGAGAGATGGGAGATGCAGGGGGGGGGGAGAGATGGGAGATGCAGGGGGGGGGGGCGGGGGGAGAGATGGGAGATGCAGGGGGGGAGAGATGGGAGATGCAGGGGGGGGGAGAGATGGGAGATGCAGAGGGGGGGAGAGATGGGAGATGCAGAGGGGGGGGAGAGATGGGAGATGCAGGGGGGGGAGAGATGGGGAGATGCAGGGGGGGAGAGATGGGAGATGCAGGGGGGAGAGAGATGGGAGATGCAGAGGGGGGGGAGAGATGTGAGATGCAGGGGGGGAGAGATGGGAGATGCAGAGGGGGGAGAGATGTGAGATGCAGGGGGGGGAGAGATGGGAGATGCAGGGGGGGGGAGAGATGGGAGATGACGGGGGGGAGAGAGATGTGAGATGCAGAGGGGGAGGAGAGAGATGGGAGATGCAGAGGGGGGGAGAGAGATGTGAGATGCAGGGGGGGGAGAGATGTGAGATGCAGGGGGGGAGAGATGGGAGATGCAGAGGGGGGGAGAGAGATGGGAGATGCAGGGGGGGAGAGAGATGGGAGATGCAGAGGGGGGGGAGAGTGTGTTTATGAATAATGTGGTGCAACTGCATGCAATGGTGTTTTTTTAATATTTAATATTGCTTTATTAACCTTCAAGCTTTCTCAAATTTGCTTGAAAATGCACCATTTGCCCACTTTTTTTTCAAAATTTTCTCGGGGGGAAAACCCCCCTTACGCTGGTTGGGCTCGCTTGCCACGGTGCACTCACCACCACTTTCACGCCGGGCACTGGCCGTTAAAATTATGCCCCCCCCCTGAAAAAATTTCTGCGGACGCACATGATTGCGGTTTTACAAGAGACTTTGTGTGTGTTCTGGAGCATTCACCCCGGGACCAGGGCAACTTCTCTATAAGGGCCCTACACCACATTCTGGGAAGTTATAGAGTATGGAGGCGCTGCACCGTTGCTAAGGAGAAGATGGAGGCATATATCCCAGAAGCCTGGTCCTGTATCCCCGACATCACCGCGGGAGACTCAGGCCCTCCTGTTACGGGCAGGTATGCACCACCAACATACATGTAGCCAGCCCTCACTACACCCTAGATATGGCATCTGTGTCTGGGGGGGGGGGGGGACATGGGTTACATATGAATTAAAGATAATATATTATGTTGTGAAATACATCCTTTTGAGATGAGTTTTGATTTAATGATAATCTTTTAATCAGAGCTAAATAAGTATGCGGTATGTATATACAGTTCTGTGAAAAAGAAAGTACACCCTCAGACTACTGGCAACCTGAAAGTACACGTACCAGGGTGTACTGCCAGCCCATTGGGTAGAATAGTAGTCAGGCGTGGCCCTGCTACACATATAATTTAAAAAAAATATATAAATAAACAAATCAAGTAAACTAGTAGTGCATCTCTATGAAATGGAAACGTGAAACATAGAAGATGACATTCCAAAGGAGAAGGTACAACAGAGAATGGCCACAGCATTGGAAGGGGTGTGTTATCAGCAACAGGTCAGAGCTGAGTAACACGAGTGTTTGTCTTGTTTAAACTGCGATAAGTAAAGTTGCTTGAAAAAAAAAAAAGAAAAAGAAATCTTCATGCATGGGCTGCCTGGGACAGATGGGCGGGAGCTGAGTGCTGGGAGTCAGTGTGAGTTGTGCTGTATGCGGGACTGCTCACTGTGCCTGTCTATCAGGAGCCAGCGATCATGGACATTAGTGATCAAGGTGAGACCTCCCCATCCTGTGCGCCTGAAGAGCTGACTCTCTGCAGCCTGTGCCTACTGTATATCCGGAGATAAACCCGCATGTGTTCGTACTTGAATATATCCCTCGTGTCCCTTTTATGTATCTGCTTGTGTCTTTTCTTCAGATACCCTGTATATCTTTAAATACAACTGACTTTGTACTTGTATACATCATTGTGTGCCTTGTGATCTATGTGAGCCTATCCAGGGAGATACGTGTATTGTGTTTATTTTAGTTTAATCCATGTTTATTAAGTTAAACTTTAGTTTGCATAATATGCAGTAGCTCACTAACTTCCATATGGGATAAATATCAATGGGGAATTAAGAGTGTGAGATCAGTAAATTGCAGGCGTGCTCGCCTACCCTGTCTTTCCCAGAGATGTTTGTGGGTGATAATGTGTCTGTATTATCCCTGCAGTTTGTGCCTTGTCTTCAGTGATAGAGGCATTTATACTCGGCACAGATCTCCACTGCCAGTCCTGCTTGTGATGTCTCCTCCTGCCCAGTTTGCTAAATGCTCTCATGGTGGCTGATATCTGTGAATCAACATGTCTGTGTTAGTGTCTGGCATGCAGCACTGAGATCTTCCGGTACAGCTAAATGTCTGGGTTTACTTGCACTTGTCTGGGCTTTTAAGAGCTGTAGTTTCTCTGCTTCTGAGTTTATAAACTCGAGTTGGAAACCATTTGGCTGCACTGAATTTGAACTACAACAAGTCTGCAGAAGCCTGGCTTAAAGATAAGACAGGCTGTACTTGGTTCCTGGTTTGTTTGTTTTATCACTAGATTACTTAACATTACATTTTTCACATTTAAAAATACATTGTAATTTGTGTGTTAGCACAGACATGCCTTTGGATGTACATTATGGATTTCTTCTGGTTTAGCACAGCAGAACTGCTTTTGTGATGTGACTCAACCGATGTCAGTGCTGCTTTAGGTAGTTATTAACTCGATCTACCTTATTGTGTGAATCATCTTCTGGTGCAAATATATAGGAACAATTAAAGCAGAAATCGTTTCCAGATGTTAGCATCTTGCTCCCTGAGCATGTCATGCGCTTTAAAAAAATACATAAATTGTAGAGTTAAAAAAAACATGAGTTCCTTCATCTATTATTTGTCATCTTAACTCCTATGCCCAGGACATATCTGAAAACGAGAGGCAATTCTCAATGTATTAATTCCTGGTAAAACATTTTATAAATAAATCTCTAGCTTTAGATCAGCGGTGCGCAAACTGTGGGGTGCGACCCCCAGGGGGGGCGCGACACTGCCGACGGGGGGCGCGGGGTTTACAGAGGCCCCGCGCGCTTCCCGAAGGCACTTAAATTAAGTGCCGAGGGAGCTGCAGGGCCTCTGTAAACCTAACTTACCGTGGCTCCGGCGGCTTCCTCCCTGCGTCGCCATGGCAACGCGGCGTCAAAATGACGCTGCGAGGTCATGTGACGTCACGTTGCTATGGCAACGTGACGTCATTACGCCGGAGCGCGGGTAAGTTGGGGTTGGGGGGGGGGGGCGCGGGAGTGAGGGGACAGCCGGCAGGGGGGCGCAGGGAAAAAAGTTTGCGCCCCCCTGCTTTAGACTATAATGGACCCCGTGGAGAGCCTTCATTTGAACCTCACGCTTAATATTTTAAATGCTTATGTCGCCTGAACGAAGCATCAGATTTTTAAAATATTTAAACTGTTCTGGAAAGGGCAATAACAGATTTCTTATATATAACTTAGCGAAAAAACAAAATGCAGAACATGGTGGTCAGCGCGAACTGCTGCTTTTAAGGTAAACCTCTCTGATTAGCCCATCTGTAATTTTGTTTTGTACTATTCTTAAGTAATCTTTTCACATTCCTGGTGTTTTCATCCTGTTTCCTTTTGTTATCAAAATGTCCTCTTGTATTTGCTTATCCTGTGCAATTTCTCTGAATTCTTATGGTCTGTGAAGCATCACTCACAATTACAGTGGTGATTATTGCAGGCCTCCCAAGATGTACACGTGTCAGGGTCATACTGTGGGCAGGGAATAAGAGATCTTGTTATTATAGTCAGTACAAATCCATTTAGAAGGGTTTTATTTATCAGGGTATGTATGTCTTTATTTACATAGCGCCATCCATGTACATAGCGCTTCACAGCAGTAATATACGTGACATAATATACGTGATATAATGGGAATAAGCGCTCGACACATAAAAGTAACATTAGGAAAAGGAGGGTAAAAGTAGAGGGTAATTATACCTTTTTGGCTAAGCACCTTAGTAAATATTGGCCTATATCTCACTTGTTTGGTTCTCTACAATCTTCATCAGATGCCAACTATGGTACATGGTATATACACTTCGTAAATGACATTGCTTCATCTTTTATAAGGTAAGGAGCGATGCGTTGTGGAGGCCAGCGGCAGGATGTTCAATACGTCTCGAGTTAGGGCGGCTTTTTGGGCTTCTGCTACTGTGAAGTGGAGCGGTTTGAGATCGTGCGCCAACTGGTTCGACCACGTTTTCTTTGGAGCATTTCGGTCCACTTTCCAGCCTATGGGTCGTGTGGTGTTGAGGCGCTGGTATGGCAGTCTGGTGATGTCCATATGGCAGGCGTGGCCAACTGCTATGAAAGATATCTAAAAGCTTGTATGTGTTCATAACGTTAGACAACCTATGGTATTTTCCTTAAACATAACTTGATGGTGACAAGTAATGTTATTCTCACTGTAGAGATTATATTTCGTTAGCATTTTAAAGCTGCAGTTCAAGCAATATCCTACATGTGTTTTTTTTTTTAAATCAGTTCTGCACTATGAGAAAATACTTGTAGCATTTAAAAAAAACAATTTTTAATGACATTTTTAATGTATTTTAATGTAACAAACATTTT
Organism: Ascaphus truei; assembly: GCF_040206685.1. Classification (NCBI taxonomy): domain Eukaryota; kingdom Metazoa; phylum Chordata; class Amphibia; order Anura; family Ascaphidae; genus Ascaphus; species Ascaphus truei. The sequence continues at coordinate 85,607,616 of NC_134484.1, forward strand.
TGTTTCTATAGCAACCATTTACAAAGTCACATACCCTTCCTCTTCTGAAACAGGCACTGACTCTTGAGCCCTGACCTCTCTCTAGCAGTGCACTAATTGTATCTAGTGCCTACCTGGTCACATGATCTTCCACACAAAAATTTGCATTTTACGTAATCTTCTGCAGGCCTAACCATGATTTAAAGAACCCCTGAGCCAAATCTTCAGTGATCGATTACAGGAGAACCGATCGGTAACTTAGCTAATCGCTTGTCAGTGTGCAGATTGTATTGATGCACATATTGAATGGAAATTATTATTATGTTTAAACGGCAGCTTGAACTGCAGCTTTAAAGATATAATCTTTTTGTTTTTTTTTAGGCTTTTCATGTGTACAGAATACTTTCATTTATGTCTTGTGGGGAAGTAATGGTTTTGCTCTTATATATATACATGAATACATACAGTACGCTTTTAGAAAAAAATAAGTGCTGAATATTTAGAAGGGTGTTTTGATGTCCTGTATTTCTCAAAAACAACTTGCACTTCAGGACTGCAGATGTAACATGACAGGAATAAGGCTGCGCTTATAGTGACAGCGACATCGCGTCAAAGCGAATGCATTGCTGCCATCGCGTGCGCTTATAGTAAGCGCGACGTGACGGCTTGGTTGCGATCGCTGGAAGTCATCTCAATTTGATTTTTCCAGTAATCGCAGCCTGACGTCGCTGGCACTATAAGCTTAGCCTAAGGCTGTGCTTATAGTACTGGCTAAAGCGATTGCGATGCAGCGCTGTAGCAAGTACTACAATCCGTCGCGGGTGTCCATTGTGGATGCAACCGCGACGGCCCCACAGAGCGAAGGAGCAGTTGCGATCGCCGGTTGTAAAAAGGATGTTGATTTTTTCGGCGATCGCCGCGGCACGTTAGCAATTTGGCCATTGAGGGTGAACATTACGGCCACGCCACCGCCGCGACCCCCCCCCCCCCCCGTCGCCCTCTCGTCTCCTGCACTATAGTGCAGGAATTGCTATTGTGACGGCTGACGTCACATGGTGGCGTCGCCGTCGCCTGCACTATAAGCGTAGCCTAACAGACACGTGCTGCTTTTGATTGTGTTTAGTTGTCTCACAAGTTCGGTAGCTTCTCTTTGATCACTTTCACCACAGGGATGAAGGCTGCTCTAGGATTACCTGAACCCCCTTGATGCGTGCAGTGACATTGCATTGCAGGTCCCTCAGGCAGCCGAGGGTATTGCGGTGCATTTAGGTTCTGGCGGAAATTGAAATAAAGGCAAAATAAACTGCGCTCACACTCTTTACAGGGGTGGATAAAAATGTTTAAAACTTAGGAGCCAGCTAGAATTTCTTGGAGCCAAAGTTGTCCCCGATGCACCTTTCACTAATCCGTGTGGCAGTGACTTGTTTTGTTACGCTATTGAAGCAGGATAGTGTGCTCTCTGTGTTTGGTGCGCTCAGTCCGTGCTGTGCCGCTTATATTTTAGGCATGTGGGTGACCAGACATCTACGCTTTTTCGGTTCCTGATTAGAAATAATATGCAGAAATCCAGATCTTCAAGGTTTTAGATTTTAGGAGGGCTGACTTTAAAGAGCTGGAAAAATATTTGAGGCACTCTGGAAGTATAGCCATTGATAAGACATTGGTTGAAGGATAGGCGAAAGAGTTGGGATTAAAGCGTCAATCCAAGCTGGGGTTCCTCTGCCCCCCCCCCCTCCATTTGTTTGAAGCAGGTGGGTCTCTAGAGCTGCACCCCATTAATTTCTGCTCTGGGAACCTCCTGCTTCCAGAAATATTTACCAGTAGAGTTTAAAAGCTCCCGCATCCTACAGGCCAATAGGAAACCGAGACGTCATCCGGTTTAGCTTCCTATTGGCCCATGTGACGCAGGAACTTTTAATCTGTAAAAAACAGCTAGCTCAGCCAGATCGGCTACCGGCACCCCCTTGCAGATGTAAGTATCCCCGGTAGTAGAGAGTCCCTGGAGCTCAAATTAATGGGGTTCAGCTCCGGGGACCCCTGCTTCAAATCTCTGTTTAAAAGATTTAAAAAAAAAATCAAATGGCATGATTGGCTCCCTTTTATATATCTATATCTATCATTCAAAGAATATGAGTGACCAATGCAAGTACCTGAGGGATCTGTACTCAGACCTGTACTGTTTACTATCTTTTATACCGGCAATATAAAATGATTAACGATTTTAGGTACATTTGAGGAATGGCAAAAAGTGTGGCAACTACAATTTAATGCCCAAAAGAGCAAAATAATGATATGGGTCACACAAATACAAAGGTAGAAGAATAAAGGACTAATTGCATTATGTCAACTACTATAAAAGAACCTGGGAGTGATTTCTTTCAGCAGACTTAAAAGTAGCAAAGCAATTGGGAAAGCCAGCAGGATGCCAGGTTTGTGTAGGGAGAGCTACTGGCAGCAGGAAGAGAAGGGTAGTGATGCCACTATATAGATCATTAGTAAGACCTTGCTTACGTGAAGTGTTCAGTTCTAGGGACCATATCTCCAGAAGGATGTAAATAAATTAGTGTGTAAAGAATGGTTACTGAAATGGTGCTTGGTCTACATTATAAAACATCATCGAAATCTGGAAGGACTAAGAGACAAAACACTATATACAGAAAAGTAAGCCCAGTTGTCGTCACTCTGTCCCCTAGTGGATGTATTTATGACATAATTAAAAATAACTTTATTAGATGAAGAGTTAAAATATATACTGTACATGGTTTACACAATGACGCTATGCTGAATAATTCAATGGTGAATGTTAGGATTTTGTAAATCAGTGATGTAGTGATGTAGTGATGTAGTTATTTTTTTTATAAATACTCAACTACCTCTGGTACAGTGCAGTACAAAAAAGAAAAATAACTGTCCCTTTATATATATATATCGGGATTTGAGATATAAAGAGAGCCAAATGGGCTTAAATTATATATAAACCTTATTCAAATCCAAAGGTAATGTCTATATGTTGATTCATATCCCATGGATGGTATTATATATAAAGCTTAAATACATACCAGGTTTCTGTTAGCGGGTATGAGAACAAATAGTGAAGCAGATAACCCGTAGCCTATATTGTATATCAGGATGTGTGGTGCAGGAAAGAGCCCTAGACCTTAACAGAGAGAAACCTTCCTAGTGCGAGTCACACTGAGGTCAGAAGTAGAAGTGCACCACCCTGATATGGATAGTCTTTCCAGGGTAACTCTGGGTCAATGACCTATAGTACAACTACACAGTATCAGATCCAAAAGGGTAATGAATATTATCATGCCCTTAACTGTCCTAAAGTTCCTGTACAGTAAAAAGTGTGCTATTCCACTGAATTTGGATAGATTGATTATTACTATCAACTAGTGAGTACATGGATATTGTATGTTCAGGATAGCCATATATAACTCTAAAACAGAAAACGGACAGTGAATATGGTCCAAAGGTGTCCTGTGTTGAAATAGGTGATGTTGATACAAAAAAATAGGAAGTGTTTCTTAAGGATCAAATAAAAAATCCCTATGGTAGGTGGTAATTAGAGTGTCATGTAAATACTGTTAATAAGCACATTGGTCAGATGAAAAACTGCACCTCTACTGTTTGCTTGACTTGCCTGAGGGCTATTGATAGTCAAGTCTTAACTGGAAAGCAGGAAGTGTCGTATGGTAATAACACTTAAATGAGCTTGCTCTAGGAGAGAGCAATGTGTAGGGAAGCTGTGATAGTAGTAAAACCACCTAACCACAAGGTATGTAGGTTAATGCCTCTTCTCCTCGCTGCTGGTGGTGTTCTAAAACACCCCTTAACTGAATGCTCAGCTTGCCAGGAAGCAATATGCTGAGTCTTATCTACTGCCATGACAGGGGAGCGCAGGCGGGTTCACACGCATAGACTCGTTCGTAAGTACAGTCCCTGCGCATGGACGTGAATGTGCTGGTAGCCGCCAACGCGTGCGTTTCACGTGATGTCACGCTTTCTCATGGCGTTTGGTGGGGGGGGGGGGAGTCCCAGTCAATGCTTGGGGACTTATAAAGCCACGTCCAGGATTCGTTGTTAACAAGTTAACCCTTAAGATGCCTTTTCCTGCTTGTGTAATATACAGTGCTATTCCCAATCAGTGTTAAGTTTCAGCAAGGTTTCATAAGGGACAGGCACAGCTCCCTGTTTTGTCCGTGTTAAACACTAGTAGTATCATTGATACTATTTAACACATTTTATTGTTTGGTTTTCTGTATATAGTGTTTTGTACTTACCTTGATCACCCTACTTTGAGCTGAGCGAGGGTACCCCTCTATCTTTGTCTGCAGGACTAAGAGACATTAAGAGCTTTGAGGAGAAAGACATGAGAGGGAGAACATTATTGAAACTTTCAAAGAAAAAGAAAAAAGGGTTTCACCCAGGTTCAGAAAGGAAATATATTTCAGAGAGAGAAGTGATGGAACAAGACGCCAGGTTGGCAAATTTGGGGGAAATGTGAGGAAGTGCTTCACAGGAAGGGCTGTGGCTGTGTGGAGTATCGTCCCAACAGAGGTGGCAGATGCTAATGCAGTAATGGGATGCAAAAATGCTTAGAAGAGACATAAAGACTATCCTAAATATGAAGCCAAAGATCAAACAAGGTCAGAGGTTTTGCAACAGAATGGGAAGACTAGTTTGGCCAAGTGGTTATTTTCTGCCATCAAACCTATGTTCCGCTCTGAAATCTACTTTTTCTCCCAAATAATTTAAACATGCCAGTAGCAGAACTACCGCACATGCAGCCCGTTCCCTGTACCGGGGGCCAATCCTCCTGGCTGCTCTGCAGGGTCAAGTGCACGCACCCTGCCTCCCCTCCCACTCCAGGTTCGGCCTTTTGACACCAAGCCCAGCCGGAGGGGTCAGCCCTTGTTGTCCTAAAGTGGAAATCGGGCTGCATGGCGCGAGACCCCTCTGCCGCTGTGTACTCCCTCGCTCTTCAGGTAGTGCCATGGAGGTGGGGGAGGCGGCAGTGAGAAGGAAGAGAAGTGAGCGTGGGGGAGAGTGCATGGTGAGGGAGCACGGGGGGCTGTGGGGGAGAGTGCATGGTGAGGGAGCACGGGGGGCTGTGGGGGAGAGTGCATGGTGAGGAGGGAGCATGGAGTGGTGTGGGGGAGAGTGCATGGGGGGGTGTGGGGGAGAGTGCATGGGGGGTGTGGGGGAGAGTGCATGGGGCCCAGTTCATATACTTTTGCTGGGGCCCACAATTCACCTTTTCCGCCTGTTAAGTCAGAATGGTGGTTCTGTTTCTGAGAGGAAAGCTGAGGATGCTGCAACTCTACCATTGCTTCATCCTTATTTACAGCCTTATTTCTCTTCTCCCCCCTCCCCCTGATGTCAGTCCCTCCGGAGTGTAAACGTAGGTGCAGTCCTGCTTACCTCACCAAAATCTTTTTGGAAACTACTTGAACAATGTAGTTGGCTTCACTCTTTTCTTAAAGGTAAAGCTTTCCTTTTCTGCACGGAGCATGTACAAGCAGAATGAATGTGAATGGCGTGTGCGCTCACACCTTTCTAACAGCGATGCCTGCAGGGAAAGAGTACAGCACACAGTGACATTTATACAACGGGAGGGGCTGTAGGATGTAACACTCCTCACAACTTTCTGCTTTACATGTTTACAGACTTGGCATTAAGTTTTTTTTTTTTTCCATGCATTTGTTAACTAGATCCAAACCCTTAAATATGTTGCTGCCCATGGTTCATTTTATTTAATCCATTTTGTTCACAACCTTCATGCAACCCTTATACAGTTGTCTGCAGCATTGTGATTTTATAAGCAGCAGACACTCCATATAGCTTAGTCGATGATATAATTATTATTATTATTAATAATATCATCATCATCATCATTCTATGAACCGAGTTGTATCCTGGTTGCCCTGTTTCCTAAAACTGCGCAGTTGACCAACGAAAAAAGAGGCAAGGTTACCCTCTTTCCCAGTGGCCAGTAAAATGGAGCATTAACATAACATGGCTTCTTTCTGCTGGGATCTTTCAGTATCTCGGGGAGTGGGGCGAACTTTCTGAAGCTCAGAATAGCGCCGTTCCGCTCTCGAGGACAATGCTGGTTCAGATGGTGTATATAAAGAAAAAAATCATGCGAAAAAGCAGGGGGAAGGAATGTGCAAAGCATTTACTATCTGACACGAAGGCCCTAGCGGTTGGCATGGCTTAAAAAGTAGTGGTACTGTGCTAGACAAAAACGATTTGGGACCTAATATAGATATGTTTAAACAATATTGGCTTACAAATCCGTTCCATTTTCCTTTCAATTAAAAGTGGAACAGTAACTGTGTAACAAAAGTAGTGGTAATGACGACCTACAAATAAAATGTAGTGGTTTTCCCCATCACACTTCCATCACCGGAAAGGCCATCACTAATTAATCTCACCCTGGAAACCTATGAAGATCTTGACCAGTGGAAGATCCATTTTATATTACTTCAGAGTATTAATCCATCTCCGATATTAGGGCTCATAAGGCCTTGATTATACCAAGTGCTGCAAGACGGCAGTGCTATTCTGTGACGTCACATCTTGATTATACCAGGGAGACAGGGCAGAGGAGGCGTGGCCATGAGCGGTTCGCCCTCATTGGCTGAACCGCTCACATGACACGTCCGTCGCCAGAAAAAAAAACATTTCTCAGTCTCTTCCCCATCCGTCCGCTTTGCAGTATGGCGCGCTGCGACCGTCACTTGCAGTATGAGCACTTTAATTGGATGCAAGCTACTTGTTTTAGCGCCGCTCCAACGCGGTTGCCACGCGCGTTTTGGGGGTATAATCACGGCCTTACTCTGCTCAGTCCAGCCCGCCTGTGAGAGAACAATCCGTCTCCTTTTTTTACATTCCACTCTGTTGGTTATTAATTGATCATACCACAGTTGTAAGTACTGTATGATAGATTAGGGTCTGTACAAAGACTTGGCTCTGTGTTGCTCACGTGATATGGAGTCAGTTGGCAGCTATGCTGAAATTGGGATTTCATCATCCGGAAACGAAAGAGCAATACAAAATAATTTCATAATACTATGCAGAAAATGATAGAAGATACTGGTGCTTTTCACTTGTTTATTCTCTCCTCTTAAATGCTGCTTTAGTAGTTAAAGGAGAAAGAGGGCTGTGTGCTGGGTAGCCATAGTAGACGTGGCTGCATTGGTAATCACGTGAGAGACCTCCGAGTCGGAGTTTAGCAGACGTGTCTTAACTGGAGCCGATAAGGGAAGGTGGGCGGGGAAAGCAGAAGGTTTTCAGCTGCTGCCAGGGTGTTCATTTGCATCACGTTTCTCTAGTTCTCCTTTTCAATTCCAAGCAGAAAAGGTTTAAAAGATAATGTGCCCGCTGTTATCTCCTCCCCGGTGAGGTCTTTCTAACTAAAAGATAATGGGGTTGTTATGAGATGGCCTGTTATCCTGTTATTACTGTTGTTGAGGATATATATATATATATATATATATATATATATATATATATATATATATATATATATATATATATATATATATATATATATATATATATATATATATATATATATATTTTTTTTTTTTAAGGGAATTGAGAATAACTCCTGAGTTCCCCTGTAACATGTTCACGCTGCAGTGCCACTTATGTGCTTAATTTGGTTAATTTACCATTGCTTTGCTTTTTTTTAAGCCTCAACACAAGCTCCCTATGAAATTCATGTGTATGTATATCTATATCTCATTTTATAAATGGAAGTTATGTTGAGTGCTCAAATGTTATTTGAATCCCTTTGCGCTGATCAGGGCACACATTCCTCCAGTAATTTTAGTCTCTAAGTAGGAGCCTCAAACCGTTCCGTCATGAAAGCAGCATATGTATTGAATGTTGCGTTGCTAGTCTTTTGGTTTTAAAGTTGAAAAGCTACAATGAAGCAATGTTAGAGGAGGTATTGGCCCGCGTCCATAGTAAGCGCGTGCGACAGCGCGGCTAATTTTTCACAAGACAATCTTTTTGTTTTGTCTGCGACGACCAGGTCAAGTATGCGGTTCAGCCAATGAGGGCGAACCATTCACGTGATGTCACGGGCACACCCACAAACCTTGAATTGGAGCTGCTCTTGGTCGCGTCTCCTACGACAGACCCCACATGCCACGGATCGCCTGTGCAGCGCCTACTATGTACAAGCCATGTTGTAAATGAGACTGCACTGAAGGCCCTGTGTGATGCAAGACAGTGTCACAACATTTGTTTTATTTATTTTTATACTCCTTTCCCTAAAATGTTAATAGCATGTGTCATGGTCCCCTTTTCCTTAACATAACATAAAAGCAGGGCAGCATATATACTAAAATGTATTGGTGAAAAGATAACAAATCTTTGAATAAACTTGCAACCGGAGCCTTGTTCAGTTTTTGGACATGTTGTGAGACTTGCGCAAGATGAAGCAAAGGCTTCATTCACTGAGCAGAGCTGGGACGTATGTATAGTCAAATACATCATCTAAGGCAGAGGTGCTCAACTTCAATCCTCAAGTCCCCTCAACAGGTCATATTTTCAGGCGATCTCTGCTTCAGCACAGGTAGCTCAATCCGTCCTTGGCTGAGCCTCTGCTTGAACCACATGTGCTGAAGCTGGGATATCCTGAAAAGCTGACATGTTGGGGGGGGGGGGGGAATGTAAGTACTGGAGTTGAGCACCCCTGATCTAAGGGATCAAACTGGGTGGAGGATATTGGAGTCTGAATTTGGGCAAATCTTCTGCCAACGATCATACCTATGTTATGACTTTTATAGGCCCATATTTACCAGGCAGTACTATTCCATAAGACAGCTTCCGGTACTGGAAGACACATACACTTGAGTGGACTGAAAAGTGTCTTCCTGCACCGCAGGGTGTCTTACGAAATAGCACTACTTAGTAAATATGGGCCAATAGGCGTCATTGAACAACTGGACAGCTTATGTTTTGCTCTAGACATGACTTTATAATAGTGCATTTTGTATACACTATGGGGACTTGCTCAATAAGCATGGAAGTGGCAAATTGCAACTTGAGTGATCAAGCAATACGAGTGCTATTCATCTCTTCTATGCGTCTGTCTGTTTTAGAACCCGAGATACATGGAGCTAGTTTAATTTGCTAGGATATTGCAGGGGTTTAGTTAACCAAAGCATTGTAAAGTCTCTTATCATTTAATAAAAGTACTTTCATGTGCATGAATTTGTTGGTTATTCCTATTTCGTTGCTAGGAAAGCTCCAGTCCACTTTAATAAACACTCCGTTTCCATTTTCTGGTTTTCTAAAAACGCGACAAACATTTTGTAATTGTGGCCGCTCTCCAGCTATCCTCTGGTTCCTCGTTATCAATGTGAGTTTCCATCACCTTTTTGAAGCAGTGTGTTTGATAAAATACAGTAATGTGCGTTTAGTCCCTCTGAATAACTTCAGGATGTTTACTCAATTAGAACAAGGATAGAAAAAAACAGAGCACTATCCACTGAAATAAGGATCCAGAGGGGGCTACTTCGTAAGAAATACTTTATTGTGTCATACAAAAAACCGAACCCCTAAAGAGGTAGTGGAAACACACAACGCGTTTCACACCTGCAGCGCTTCGTCATGGTCACACCAAGTGAGTTACTCTGTTCCTATTGTTTTATTCAGCATATATGCCATACTGTGCGTCATTAGGGAGATTTATTAGTGTGTCAGCAGGGCTTTGTATGTCTATCCCACGGGAGGCACTTGGCACCATTCTCCATGCACTCTATATTGGATTTCAATATATAAAATAAAGGGAGGCATTTTTTTCAAATATGGATTGTTTATCAACTACATGGGACAATTGATTGTTTGAACACCAGATCTACTCTATTCATTGTTTACTTAATTGACCTGCATTGTAGAATACTGCTAACGGTACAATAGCAGGTAATGTTTGTTATATTGTTGGGCATGGGTATTTCAACAAAATCACTTTAATTTAAACTGCAAATGCAGTGTCTCACTGAATAATTTGAAATATACATGGAGTACTGTAGATACAGTATGTTGTGTATATATCATCGTTCTTAACATCATAGATTTTGAACTTGCATTTTAACTGCTTTCTTTCTTTTCTTTTCTTTTTTTACATAATTTCCTCCACTAATAACTTTTCAGTCTCCCCTGTTCAAGTAGCAATTCTTGCTGATCCGTGACACTCCAAACTATGGGAACCCCTTAGCTTGAGAGATTTCATGTTGAAATTCCCTTTTGAAGAACTCTTGTCAGGGAGAAGCAATATGGCCTCACTCTGTCGGCCAGTTAAAAGCTGTTACATCGTTCTGTGATGACATTGCAGCTTCCGATTGGGTGACCCTGCAGCCAATTTTGTTTTTCCTTGCATGTCCTGCCAAAAGCCGATGAACCCGCTGGTTCATACAAGATAAAAATAATTCTTAATATTTTTTTTTTTTCATGGGGCTGGGGGGAGGAGGTTGGTGCTTTAAAAGCAGCTTTTTCTCCAAAAACACAAAAATATATTTATATAATTTGATGGTTCATGTTGTACTGATCTATTTATAGTTTTTCATTTATTTTTATTTTTTTCAAAATATTTATTTTTTCGCTGGTACTTGGTGGCGAAATCCGTTTGCGGTCTGCTTAATAAATGGCATTTATGAAGTAGAAAACAAATTGCCAACTACTTTTGATAGTGACAGAGTGTGCATTAACGCACATATAGACGTCTTAGATGCCTATACAATGCCTGCGACCCCATTGAAATTAGCCAGTTTATTTGTACTCGTGCGGCTTCCATATGCAGAATACATTCTTATCGTTTATTTGTGACGTGCCATCAAATTTCGCAGCGCGGTACAGACGGGATAGAGTGATGTCAATTACATAAACAGAATGACGTACAAACATGCGCAAAGAGATACAGAAGTAATGAGGGCCCTGATCATGTGATCTTACAATCTAGAGGGAATAAGGGGCAATATTGAAACAAAAGGTAAAGTGGCTGCTCATTGTGGGATGGGGTATACCTCAGGATTCAGTGTGGTCACACCGCGCAGCTCATCTCATTGAGGTTTGGGGGGTGTGGATGTTAGGGGTATGCCAGATAACTAACCATTTCAAGGAAGCCTTTCAACGTGTTTTTATATGTCTGCATGTTGGGGGAGAGTCTTATGGTGTATGGTAGGGTATTGTGTATGTTTAGTTATGTATTATTACAAGGATATATATGTATTGGAGTAAGTATCTATATTGAACGTCACCTAGGCTCTGTTCAAATATTGGTGTATGTATAGTCACCTAGACTAAAATATTGTGGTTCCCAAAATGCTAATTAAAGAAAGCATTGGAGTTTTTGTATTTCATAATCCGGTTCTCTTTGTTCTATACCAGTATTACAGTTGTTATGATCCAATTACTTTTCTTCATGACCCTAATTATAACTAGGGTTGCCAGGTGGCTTGTCCAAAAATACTGGACACAATGATAAAAAATACCCCCAGTCCCCCCTGAATACGTATATAAAATGCCCCCACTACCCCCCCGAATACATATAAAATATACCCCCACCACCCCAATAAATATAATATATACCCCCACCACCCCAATAATAAATCTACTATATATTTGTGAAAGCACTGTATGTTTGTCTGCATGGCCTGTGTCCCTAGCGGCAATCTCATTGGTCCCTTGGGCCGCCCGCCCCCGCACACCTCTCATTGGCCTGAGGCGGAGTGACGGGCCAAAACACACACACACACACCGCTCATCGTGACCCCGTGCACCACCCCCAATACATATAAAAGATACCCCCACCACACCCAATACAAATAAAATATACCCCCACCACTCCCCATACTGTATATATAAAATATACCCCCACCACCCCCAATACATATGCTATATTGGAAGTGGGGGGAGGGATACATATGTATGGGGGAGATGGGGAGTATATTTTATAAGATATACCCCCCCACATTGTACCTTACCTTATCTCCTGCAGCTGCAGGACACAGCACCGGAACATGTCTCTGGGCCGCCGGGGTGTGGTCTCTGCCCCCGCTGTCCTGTGGTTGGCTGTCTGTCACGCTGCGCTCACCACAAACAGGACGGAAGACCGCGGGGCTGAGGTGGGGATAGAAAGACACCGACCCACAACCACGCAGTCCTGTCCGGAATGCATAGTCCAAGTCGTACCGCGTCGTAGGGTTGGAGAGGTCAGGGTAGTCAGGGTACTTGCCGTGTTCCGGGGTTGGAGAGTAGAGGATGGTAGATTTCCGTAGCCAAGGTCCAGGGTAATAGAAGGTAGAATGGTCGAGGGCGAAGCGGGGGTCAAAGTGCAGGAGAGTGTAGGAATCCAGAGAACAGCCAGGATCAGGATATCAGAGAACAGACAGGTCAGACCAAGCAAAGTTCAAGCAAACTAAACAGCAGCGGTGAGCACAATGCATAAACAGGAGTTTATGCTCAGCAAGGAATGCCAGACAGGAGCAGGTATATAAGTGGGAAGGATCCAATTACCTTGCAGGGGTGTGATCCGGTCCTCCAATGATGTCCGGGCGGCAGTAATCTGAAACAGCCTGCAGGTCAGGCTTTCCTGGTGATTGCCTTGGTTGCCGAGCAACGCGTGCGCGATGCGCGTCGCGGAGCGCTGACGTCACGCGGGCGTACGGCCGAGTTCCCTCCCTGTGGGAGGCGCTGGCAGCTCCTTTCCGAGCGTGCGTGTACTGCCCTGGCCGTGCGTGTGCGCATGGGTCCGCCGTGTGAAGCGTCAGCGGGGCGGTCTCTGACCGGAGTTGCTGCAGATGTGACACTGTCCTCTCCTCCAATCAGGGATAGCACACCAGTCCTAATTGCTCTGCCCGGCCACCGTCCCGGCCTCTCACTGCCTCCGCCGTCCTCTCGGCACCAGCCCTCGCGCTTGCCGCTGCCACCCTCGCGCTGCCAGCCTTCCGCCACTGACGTAACAATGGTAATACCGGACACACGTGTGTCCGGTATTACCTCCAATTGTTTACCGGACAGGCATCGGAATTACCGGCCTGTCCGGGTGAAAAACATACACCTGGCGACCCTAATTATAACTGCAAGCACATTTTAGGGGCTTTATTAACTCCTCAAAAAGCAGCCAAAGTCTGGCGACAACTAGATTTAAGCTCTGTGAAAACTTTTTTTTCTATTTGTGTCACCTTTTAAATATGAGGAACCTGTTAATCAAGTTTGTTTCATTGAATGCGATCTGTTAACCAGAGCCGTATGCCACGTCTGCCCTGGAGGATACAGTTTGCAATGTATAGAAAAGGAAGAATGAGGGCTACAGGTGCAGACACGTTTCCATCTCATAATAAGTGGTTAAGTTCTCCTTTAAATATAAATACAATGAATATAGAAACCTTTTTGTTTTGGGTTCCTTTAATTTAAGTACTGCAGATTTCAGATTTAAGAACTGCTTTATGTCTCCGGCCCCTGTCAGCAGAACATCTGGATATGTACTGCATTCCTTCCTCTGTTGACTATGAATCCCAAATAACCTGTAAGCAAAGCAGTAGAAACTGAATGTTTCGGGGTATTTGTTATTGTTAAGATTTCAGGTCTACATTTCAAAGCTAAACCTGAAATTATTAAACTACCTTCCAGCGTTATACTGGAGTTGAAAATGGGAAGCCATGTACAAACTGTCAAGTAACACTGGGACTTAGAGCTAAAACGATTCATTTTGTTCTGCTTATTACAAACTCTGCATTCATTTCACTATATGCTGTGTTTCATGTTCAATTTGCATTGCTCATTCCTGCTTCTATTATGCCTGTTCTGGAGATTGTGACATGTCTTGGAGATAAAAATATGGCCAGTGGTTTAATTTCTAGACTGATAACGGATTGGTTGGCTTAACAAACAGCATCTGGTTGGGTGTTACCACTAAATAAACGGTCTAGAATCTATTTACTTGTGCACCTGTAAAATGACAAATAATATGCACTCAAATAAGGAGGTGGAGTTCTAAAGAAACAACATGGGGGATACCGAGCAAAGCGCCCTGCTTAAGGCCCACTGGGAGGTGAATAACGGGACCTGCCCAGTGGTCACATCGTGGGTGAACTCTGATCAGATGCTGGAGCACACCAGCACCTGGAACAGGGCCTGGCAGGTAAGGGAAGCCTCCCTAGCCAACCGCTGCTTGCAGCTTGGCTAATGCCAGGAGCAGGTTGACGAGGTCCATGGCCCTATTGTTCCGGGACAATGGGCTCCCACAAACAAGTCTTGTGGGAGAAATGCAGCCAGAACTGCAGACGGAGGCCCCTCAAGCAGGGTTGCCACCTCTCCGGGTTTCGGGTACTTACCTCCGGGCTACAGTTTTAGCCCGTCAATCTCCGGGTGGCGGCGTCTCCGGTCCCCTCCAATTGCAGTGAACATGGCTGCCGTGGCAACATGGCACGTAACGTCCCGTTGCCATGGCAACGCGGCATCAAATGATGCCGTGCAGCCATGTTCATTGCAGTTGGAGGGGGAGTTGCAGCAGGATGCCGGGAGACGCCGCTGCCAAGTAAGGGATTTTTTTTTCTTCTCCAGGTTGGCCTTCAGTTGAAAGTGGCAACCCTGCCCTCAGGTGACGAGGGGCTGCCGTCTGGCGTAAGAAAAAGAAATATGGAACATGTACTCCTTTTGTACCGCAAAATGGGCATGCGGCCAGGGAGTCCGTAAAACGGGCCAGGTACACTCTTGTGCTCAATTTAGTATTTTAAATATGCAGGTATCACAGGTTATTAATTTGTATTTTTTCCCCCACTCGGGTGAAAATCCCAGTATGGCCACCGGTGTCACACTCTAGAAATGTCCTAATGACGACGACGTTTCTACTTTCTGTAGGCCAGCTGGAGAGAGACCGCATGCTTAACTGCTTCAGCAAGTTTCTTACTGTTACTGTAAAAACAAGCACAAAGTATACGTGCAAATATTTGTGCTGTGTCTAGATCAGGGAACGCAACCTGATCATGCAACCTGATCATGCAACCTCTCATGGAACCTCTCATGGAACCTCTCATGGAACCTCTCATGGAACGAGCCAGTTTATCAAAAATGTCTTTCTCCAAAATATTCTGAGAGCCGCAACACACACAAACGCATACATATACTGTACACACACACACTAATAGGTATATACTATATAAGCATTAACATACCATAAAATATGTAGGGGAATAAAATGCATCTCAGAATAAGTCCCTTTATTTAGTTTTTTTTCTGTGCAAAACAATGTAATTCATACATACGTATATACATACATACATACACTAACCACCCTCCCAAAAACGCCTTCACGACCCCTCCCCCAAATAGACACACTCTATCGCCCTTCCACCCCAAACACACTACCCCCGCCAAACACACGCATGCATGCACAAACTCACACATGCACATACTTGCATTGGGCCTCTTTCCCTCACTCTCCTGTGGTGGGGGAAGGGGGGTCTGGCCGGGCCTCTTGTTGCCACCGGGCCAGATGTCTCCCCAGCAGCTTGCCTGCCTCTCTCCTGTACTGTCCCACGTCGGGCTCCATGACGTCGGCTCGCGCCGGAAGTTGCGACACACATTTCTGGCGCGCACCGGAATGAGAGCCCGATGTGGGACAGTACAGGCAGGCAAGCAGCTGGGGAGACGGTGGGCCCGGCAACAACAAGAGGCCCGACTAGTGCCGACCAGGCCCCCTGCAGCCACCGGCTGAACAGTGAGGGAAAGAGGCAAAAACTGGGGGTCGGCAACCTGCAGAGAGCCGCAAGTAGGAGCGGAAAGAGCCACAGTTGCCGACCTTTGGTCTAGATTAACTATTTGATAGTTTCATGCTTATCCTTTGTTGTCTGTACAATAAATTGGCTAACCGAAGGACGATTAAATGCCGATGTTGGTATAGTGATTATTTAGGACCCATATTTCCCTTCAAGTAACACTGACTAAAAAAAAAAAAGGAACTTGAATTTTGACTGTAGAAATAAACAGTGAGGAAAATGCCCTCAGCGAGAGGAACTGTCACAATCACTTAGACACATTAAGTAACGTGTGATGTAATTAATGCAAGAACAAAAACCTTTTAATAACCATTTTTTTTTTATTGTCCTCTCACATTATTCCCCTCTTTCTGTTGATGAACAACAAACCGAAACACTGTTTTAATTGCACAACGTTCACACAGTGGGACCAATTTAACGAAAGTCCAAGCTTTAAAATAGAGCGAGAAAATAATATCTTGTATTGCCGTCATCTCTCCATTCAATAGTTTTACACGTGTATTGCAACAGTGGGTGAAGTATGATGATACTGTGTACTAGCCAGTACAGCTATGCTTTCCTTCTTTAGAAACATGCAGTTGCACTATCTTCGAGAGAGTGGAGGGGAGAGAATATTAATCTATAAAAACTCTATCGCCAGCGCTCTGAGGATTGGGTACGGGTAGCCATGTCCCCCCCCTGTTTATCAGGAATATGTTCTCCACCATTCAAGCACAGTTCTGCTACTTTTTGTTGTTAATGCAATCTGGACCCCGTATATCCAGGAGCCTCACCAATAGTAGAATCCTGCAAGCCCGTGTCTTTAATAAAACTTTGTCTTTAAAAGTGGCTATCACTTACGGCACACCTGTGAGCTTGTGACCTGCATACGGGACAAGGGTTAATAAACAGCTCGCAAGCTGGCCCACTTTTCACTTTCTAAAAGGAACACGATCTCCCCTCAATCTGTCCCCATATTCCATCTGTCACGAACAGCACACAAGTGAGCACGTGACTTAAATATGCAACCAGGATTAATACACACGGCAACTCTAGCCACCCCACCTTTCTCCTCTGCAAGGTACTTTCAATGCTTTAATATTAACCCTATACTCAATTGCAATCATATCTATATGCTTCCACCACTCAAATATGCAAAATATGTAAATTAATATATCTGCGAGGGTCTCAGGTCCCTGTTTATTATAGAACAAAATATGCACTTAACACACACCTGTTGTAGAAAACTGTCCAAAAATGTAAATGCTCTCTCTTTTATTTATAAAATGTTTTACCAGGAAGTAATACAGCTTAATCCCGTTGTAGCACGGTCCTCGGGGGCCACCCGCGGCCACCGCGTTATAAACGGGGTTGCGGGAAAAAAATGGCAGGCGAAATTAAAAAAAAATAATTTTTTTTTTGTTTTTGTGGTGGTACGTGTCCGCCGGAGGGGGTAAGCTGAGAACTCTCCCAGCGTTCTCAGACCCTGTGGGGCAGCGGCAACAGCACTTACCCGGCATCTGGCAGCTCTTCTCCCTGCTTCTGCTTCCCCCTTGCGAGAGCAAGCTCCCTTAAAGAGACAGTGTGTGTGTGTGTGTATTTGACTGTGTGTGAGTGTATTTGACTGTGTGTGCATGTATGCAGTGTGTGCAGTGTGGTGTGCAGTGTGGTGTGCAGTGTATGTGCAAAAAAAACTTAATTTTTTTTTATTTTTTTATTTTTAAATTCGGGGTCCACGCTCAAACCGCGTTATAGCGGATCGCGCTATAACGGGGTTGAGCTGTACATTGAGAGTTGCTTCTCGTTTTCAAGTATGTCCTGGGCATTCAGTTAAAATTACAAATACATGGTTACAAATACAGTTACATAAGTGAACAGGGTATACATTATATACAAGACGACATAGCATGCACAGGTAGAGATATGTATTATAGGCGTATGCAACAGTTACAGACCAGGTTAAAATGTGAGACAGCTTTAGTTTTGAAAGAACGTAGACTGGTGCCATTATTTTCCCATTAATACAACATAAGATCACTCCTGTCGTAAATTAGCTGTTAAATTGACAGTTTTACAACGCTGGGGAAAAATAAAACTCAACGTTTTAAAAACTTTTGCGTCCTATATCTAAACGCTCATAATGTAATTTTCCCAATACATTGACAGACGTGAGACATATCAATAGATTCAGGCAATAATGATGGACGTAGCAAGACAAATTATGAGTGTCTTGCTCTTAAATTTGAGTGACAAATGGATATCTGTCCTTGGCACCTTTTACCTATGTAATGTGTGATACTGTTTGATTTGTCTTTTTGCCACGATTACACATCTGTTATGGAGAGGAGATGACCACACATGATATTCTCATTTTATAATAGTCACTCTTTGGTTGAATACTTTCTTAGCCATGCCCCCTGAACCTTGCAGAACCCTCCAGAGAATGCCTTTGAAAGTAGCTCTGAAAGGATCCTGTTTATAAAGTGACGATAACCATATTTTAATCCCATCTCTGGCAAATCAACTGCCTTTATCTCGAGAGAATACATGCAACACATCTTGTACCTTTAGTGGGCCATAAATGGTAACCCACCAATTAGGTCCTTCTGTGAAGCTCTGTACAGACCCAGGAAGAGTATTGACCTGTCATAACCCCAATATTTTTTCTATCAAACTGGAGCTATATTAACTACTGAAGCACCAGATTGATTAAAAGACTTAGGGGCCTATGCAGAGAGCAGCGAATTTTAAAATTGGCGAATTTATTAAAAAGTAGTTTTTTTGGAGAGTTTTATTCTCCATATGCAGAAAAGTGCGAATTCTGCTATGTTTAACATGGATGCGTGTGGCGAGTTTAAATTGGCGAGATGCGCGCTTCTGAAACATTTAAAAACAAATTCGCGCCATTTTTTCCCATTGCAATGGCCGCGAGCGGCAGCTTCTTGCCAATTTTTTCTGGCGAGGCAAAAAGGAGACAATCGCGCCATTTTATTGGCGCGAACAGCCGCTAGATGCCGTTCGCGCCTCTCTGCATTAGGATATTTTTAAAACTGGCGAGATTGAGGTTCTCGCCAGCCGCGAGGCGAGTTTTACAAATAGAAAAGAAAAATTGGTGCGTTTTTCGGAACTCGCCATTTTCTGCTGCTTTCTGCGCGATTTTCTCCAAAAAATGGCTAATTTCGAAATAGCGCTGCTCTCTGCATAGGCCCCTTAATCTCATATTATCATGACCGTGGCCTTTAAAAGAGAGAGCCGAGAATTGTAATGACTTATTCTTTCTCTCCATTCACAGCAGCATACATTTTAGAAAGATCACATGTTGTCACGGGGTGTGGTAAAAACGAAATGCACAACTTTGCATTTATAAGGATTATGGTTTCACTGTGAAGGAAAATGAAGAGGAAGATGTTGAAGAGCAGTGCTGCTCACGAGTCAGATTACTGAACCGCTAGTATTGGCATCAGAAGCCAAAAAGTGATGGCAGCGGAAATTGCCACAATGTATTGTTGTGTATTGCCTGAAGAGCTAACAAGTAACAGGCCACACATTGACAGGAGTCTCAGCAGCTTTAAGTTAGGTCCCCACTGGTGACGGTGGCGTGCACGCCTCTCACCAGCCCCTTACCTCCTCTCTAGCAGGCCCCGGTGTCACCTCGCTTCCTGGCTCTCTACATACTGTGACGCGTCAGCCGGCAGGGGATACAACATGGTGCGCCGGGAGCCAATCAGAGGCAAGCTTATCTGTGCTCCCGGCTTGCCAGTTGCTACTTACTGCTGATTAATTTTTGTCCTTCTGTCATAGTTTTGGCTGGGCACTTTTTGATCTGTCTTTTTTTACCTTTCAACGCTAATCTGATCACTCCTGATTACTCCTGAGTAATTTTCTTTGTCTTTGTACAGGGACAAGAACATTTTTCTGCAGACATTTGAATAATGGCAACAGCTTCAAAAGATTTACTTATGATTGTAAATTATCAGAATAGATGGTTTACTTGGTTCTTTGCTATATTTTATTTAATTTCCTTAACAGAATTACTAAATGAAATGATATTTAGGCAATTCTAAAGTTTTATTTTTTTATAAAATTACAAATAAAGTAGAAACTTTGTTTAAAAAAATGACAAAGTTCCAAAGCCATCTGGAATGAACGCTTCCTTCTGTGCATGAAAGTCTTTCAAAAGTCATCCCAACTTGATCTTGTTTATTCTAACTCTATAACTCTCTATATCCATTGGAGATACTGTAGTACAGATATCTATTGCAGATATGTTGGCTACACTCTTGCTGTTGCACTTCTCCCACTCACCTATTCCTAATGCATTTATACCATTGCATTATGCTTCTGCTTTTTGGCCACACCTCCCGCACCGTTTTGGGCGTGCCTCCAAACATTGCCTACAGACCGCATATCGTGGTTTTGCGCTGTGCACGCAACGCCAGGCGCGCGTGCGCAGCATCCTCCAGCAGGGACTTGGCCTTACTATAAAGCTAACCCTCCTTCTCCTATTGCAGATCCATTGCTTTTGTATGAGATGTTGCGTTTCTTGTGGACTTGATAGTGAAAATGTTCAATAGAGTATGTGTGGCATATTTAGGCAAAATCAATGCTATCATGTGATTTCTGGTTCTTGACAAAAAACGTTTTCTAAGGATAAATCAATCTATAAAAAATATCTTCAATGATACAAGCTAGGGAATAGGGGGAAAGGGGATCCTCGCTCAGCTGGAGTAAATAATGCAATCTGGGAGCGGTGCTAAGCTGGGATAAAAAGTCATAACGGCAACAAGGAAGGAAAAGATCCCAGATACAAAAGCACTCAAGCCCCCGAGTAATAGTGCGAGTAAGATGAAATGGTGAGGTACTTCAATTAATACTTACATTTATTACATTTTATAATTCAATTCAAATAAATTGAGTCAAATAACGACTAACTACAAATGTAGTGTAATAAGAACACTCTGATCGACGAGCCCTTTGATCTGCTGTGTGCAATATAATAGCGGGTAGAGCAAGTCCACTCCATACTGACCGTATCTATGATACCTTAAAGATATATAATGTCTAGTTGTAATGCAATTACCCCACTAGTTAAATCTCACTGAGGACAGGGCTGCAATGAAGCTAGATAGTAGTTTTCACTGCCCCTATACATGAATGGTGAGTAATATTGTAGAATGGCTTCTGGCTGAATGTCTATATTCTGGCAGCAGTGCCACATTTGTCCATAACGAAGCACATTGTACATTCCCAAGGTTATTTAGAGACCTAGGTAATGTCTAGCGCTGCCTCTATGCATTAGCGGTAAGTAGTGTTATGCAAAATTCATGTGTGTAGGCATAGGAAGTGATCCGTGTGTATGTGTTAGGTAGCGTTGTCCCATTCAGCCAGGGTGTAACTCCTTGCAAGCTCATAAGCCGCTTTCAAACGGGCTGCATTGCCACGTTTGGTCACAGTCGGGGACACTGCATATTTGTGGGGTTGTATCAAGACCTGGTTAGTAACTAGGTCTACCTCTACGCATCAAAGGTTCGATGTATAGCAGGTTTTACTTCTAGTTAGGCTAGAACTTGGCAAACTTGACACCCTCTACAATTCAATATGCCGTTTTGTTCTCCAATGCGACTACAACACACATCACTGTGAAATGCTCAAAGAACTAGATTGGTCATCACTTGACCCCAGGCGCAAAGTCCACCTTTCCTGTCTTCCCTTCAAATACTTTCTGGGCAAACTACTTGTCTATCTGAACAAGCTCCTCACCCCTACCACATGCAGCACTTATCTGAGATCTGACTCCAAAAGGCTGTTTACGGTCCCAAGGTTTGGCAAAGTATCCGGCCGCTCCTCCTTCTCTTACCGTGCACCCCAAAACTGGAAAAATCTACCGGAGACTCACAGCCACCACCAGTTTAAGTTCTTTCAAAACTATAGTGTCCTGGTCACTTATGTAACTGTATTTGTAACCTTGTATTATTTGTCATCATAACTATGCCCAGGACATACTTGAAAACGAGAGGTAACTCTCAATGTATTACTTCCTGGTAAAACATTTTATAAATAAATAAAATAACGTTGGGAATGTACAATGTGCTTCGTTATGGCCAAATGTGGCACTGAATATAGACATTCAACCAGAAGCCATTCTACAGTATTACTCACCATTCATGTTTAGGGGCAATGAGAACTACTATCTAGGTTAATTGCAGCCCTGTTCTCAATGAGATTTGACTACTGGGGTAATTTCATTACATCTAGACACCATATATCTTTAAGGTAGATACTTACAGAATGGACTCCGCTATTATATTGCACACAGCAGATCAAAGGGCTTGTCAATCAGTGTTCTTCTTATACTACATATTTGTAGTTAATCGTTATTTCTGAGTCAATTTATTTTAATTGAGTTATTACTAATAAAATTGAAGTATTAAATACCTCAGGAGGAGTACACAAAGCGCAAGAACTCCTCTCGTGGATGAATGGTGGTTCACAGGAATCAGATCAACCTGTATTAAAAGAAAAGAGAAAGATCATAGTACAATACAGTTTAATAAACAAAAAAATTCGAGCAGTGAGCTCCAGTTCACTCACATGCTCCACATTATAAACAGCAGTGTAACAGCTGCACACGACTCCTCTGGATAGAGTCTGTCTCTACCTCACCATTTCATCTTACTCACACTATTTTATGCGGGGGCTTGAGTGCTTTCGTATCTGGGATCTTTTCCTTCCTTGTTTTAAAAATATCTTCCCAAGATCGGTGGTTACAGAATATCCCGGCCATTAGAAAATTAACCACCTCTTGGTGCTAACAATGCTTTGACTTGCAATGCTTTGCAGACATTGCATATTTGAGTTGGTTGCTGGCCTGGAAATGCCGAAGATGGACTGTCAAAGCTGTGCGGTTTTAAGTCACATCAGCGCTTTATCCCAACAGGTTAATTAAGATCTGTCCACCGTACATCCTGTAACCGTTTCTGTCACGTGGATGAGTGACTTCCAGAACAAAGAAATCACAGCTGAATTATGTCATCGGTTGAAAGCAAACTGAACATAGATTTTGTTTTCAAGTATAACTTACCTGACCGGTTGCGAGAGACTTAACCACATCGCTGTCTACCATTCCCTTACCACCACTTTGCTGTTAGGGATGACTTCAATGCTGTATGCTGCACTTACTCCTAACAATGAATGGATTAAATAGGGGGTACTACTTTTTCCCTGGTATATCTATATTGTAACTTCTGCAACACAGAAGTTGTCTAAAGAGACTAATATGTTGAAGAATCCTTATTAAAAAAATAAATGTTGCATTTTATTATGGAAGTGCGCACCTACTGTACTACAGCTCTCATGCATACCTGTATAATCGTAGCCTAAGGCCTCGTCCAGGGTGGAAACAGGCGCGCTGGCACTCCAGCGCTGCGCCCTGCTCGGCCGGGCCATTCCCGGCTGGCTAGGTGCGCGTGCGTCTGGGGCGCGGCCACGACATCACGGAGCTGGTTCGCCCTCATTGGGCGAACCGCTCACGTGACGCGCTTGCGAGCAGCAAAATCAATTTTGCTTGCTCGGCAACCGGCTGAGCGCCGAGCAGGTGCGCCTGCCCGCTCACGCAGGCCACGTGCATTGTCGCTACGTGTCCAGCGTGAGCGCGCACCCGCTTAGCACCACCCTGGATGAGGCCTTGGTGTGCTGAGAAGTGCTTGGTGTGCTTTCCTGTGCTGGAAAAGAGAACACTATAGAAAACTGTGGGGCCTATGCAGAGAGCAGCGAATTTTAAAATTGGCGAGTTTAATAAAAAGTAGCTTTTTTGGAGAGTTTTATTCTCCATATGCAGAAATGTGCGAATTCTGCTATGTTTAACATGGATGCGTGTGGCGAGTTTAAATTGGCGAGATGCGCGCTGCAGAAATGTGTTAAAAAAAATTCGCGCCTTTTTTTTTCCTTTGCTATGGCCGCGAGCGGCAGCTTCTTGCCAACTTTTCCTGGCGAGGCAAAAAGGAGACAATCGCGCCATTTTATTGGCGCGAACAGCCGCTAGATGCCGTTCGCGCCTCTCTGCATTAGGATATTTTTAAAACTGGCGAGATGGAGGTTCTCGCCAGCCGCGAGGCGAGTTTTAGAAATAGAAAAAAAAAATTGGCGCGTTTTTCGTAACTCGCCATTTTCTGCTGTTTTCTGCGCGATTTTCTCCAAAAAATGGCGAGTTTTGAAATAGCGCTGCTCTCTGCATAGGCCCCTGTATATCCACTAATCAAGTGGTGATTTCATAGGTATTGCTAACTTGTTCAATTAACAGACGTGAGAGATTAAGGCCCTTACCCAATATGATACGAAGCTGCTTCTCCATGCTAGGGAAACCTCTGTGTTGCATTTATATCGGTGACGGAGAGAAGCGGCTTCATTGGAAATAGAAAAAGGGCCCTAAAGGAACCGTCCTACACCGCGGTGGTAATGTGATGGCACCGCAAATTTATTTTTTCTTTTCATTTTTTATTTCCACTGCTTTTTCAATAACCGATTCACTATTCCACTTTGTTTTAAAGGAAAATGGGTAATATTTCGGAAAGCCTCTGCGTTGCAATTTTTACAGCATAAATATTGCTCAATGTTTTTATAAATGTAGTCCTGGTGTTAAAGCTGCAGTTCATGCTGCCGTTTAAAAATAAATAAATATATATATATATATATTTGTCCCATTCAATATGTGCATCAATACAATCTGCACACTGACAAGTGGTTAGCTAAGCTGCAGATCTGTTCTCCTGTAATCAATCGCTTGCTAGGGCTATTTAATTCAGTTCTTGCACAGCAATTTGAGGAACTGATTTCTTGGCGCAACAGGCCGGTCACGTGAGTGGTTCGCCCAATGAGGGCAAACCAGCTCCGTGAAGCCCCTAGCCACGCCCCCCCCCACGGCCCACCCACCATGGCCAGGGAAAGTACCCGCTTCACACGGGTCACTTCCCAGCCTCCGCACGGCGAAGGCACCATGGCCCCAGCCGTAGGGGGATAGGGTGTGCAGCCCATGGGAGTGGGAGCAGCTATTCGTTTAGGCAAATCTATTGCCCTGGAGGTGACGGACAAGGAAGATGTGGCCTCTATGGGACGTTGGTCTGAGCATTCCAAAGAAGAAGTTCTGTTGGGCTGTTTATAATGAAGTTTAAAAAAAACTTCCTGGTGCCTTTCCTTCATTTTGCTCCCCACACCAGCCTGCAGGATGCCAAGACCCTGAGATATAAGGTAACGAGAGCCACTGAACAACACCTGACAGACACAAGGACACTTTGGTTTAGCCCCCCCTTCTGTTGGGCAGGGGAAGATGTGTTACATACCAAGAGACCCACATTGAATAATCTGTTAATAAGTTAAAATGAGATAAAAGGTGCCTTTGTCTCCCTTTTCTCGTCTTTTTGCTAGCAAGTCAATTGACAAGACGATGTCTAAATATGATTACTTTACCATTGTTGGGGCAGACGAGATTTCCTGTTACCCCTCCCCAGTTGGTCACACTTGCACATGAAGGCGAAGGCACGCCTTCAATATATTTATGCTGGTCTATTTTATTTTTAAAGAAAAAGAGGCACCCAACACTGGGATTTAACACATTAAGAAATGTGCAAAGATAACCATGTACATCAGTCGTTAGTGACACAAAATCTCTGGGTCACTACGCTAACAATTCTGGGCCATGGTTTTTTTAGTGCACGGTGACACTATCACTGTTTAACACTAAGTGGCATTCCAGATTTGTTTGCACCACTCGTCCCGACAATTAGTGGATGGAGGTGGGGTGAGCTGGGGCGAGCTGGGGCCTCCATTTTACTAGTTCAGACCCTGTCCAAAATATATTCTATTTCTTTCAAATGCATAGGGTAAAATATGAATCCACCATAAATAAGAACAGGATGTAGATTTGTTCCCCACACCCCCCCCTTTGTTCATTCACAAAATGTTATGTGGGTCCCAGGCCTGACTACAATTCTACAATTTGTATACCGTATACGAAAACAGTGGGAGAGCTGTAAAAGAAGGGTTTTGTTACCGTATACACATTTCTAAAGACTATGGAACAACTCCATTCCTGCGCCTTTTTATGGCTCATATTGATTTTATTCTGATTAACCTTCTGAATTACTTACCAATAAATCACCTGTACAAAGCAATATGCTTGAGTTTTATTTCTGAACGGAGAAAGGTCAGTGCTTTATTAAACACAAACATACGCGGGGCATAAGAGATGCTACAAGCTGAAAGTGGCAATATTAAGGCAGTATATTACAGTACATTAAAAAATGAATCCCTGAAAATAACCATGCTGCAATGTATCAATGTACTGTTTGTTTATTATTTTCCCTCTTTCCTTACCTAATGTTAAGATGAAGAAGCCCCAACACAAAAGCTTCTGCTGCATGTGTAGTTATAGAGTATATATTTATTCTTTCCGTTCTGCACAGTAGCCACTGCCTTGTTTGTGTTATCATGTAGGGTTCCCTCCCTTCTATGCCCTGATTGAGCCACCTGTGCTGAAGCAGGGACTGATTGAGCCATCTGTGCGTATATCAGGGATAGTCTAAAACCTGACCGGTTAGGTGGGTTTGAGGACTGGAGTTGAGCACCTCTGGATTACACAGTGCCTCCCAGATATTACTATAGATAAACACAAAGAAAAACACCAATAACACCTTCAAATCATGTCATTTTGGGAGAAACATGTACATGTGGAATAAGGCTGCATGATCGTCAGATTATCGGGAGAAAGTTGTGCTACTAATAGGTTTTTGGTGGGAGTTGGGAGGAGATTTAAGCAATCACCTTGGCGTTCCTGATGCCAACACTGTGTAATGTCCAACGATGGGCTTTTTTTTTTTTTTGCCTCTTCTCTGATCAATCTGCAACTTCAGAGTGTTCTCATTTTGCTCTGTTTTTATAGAAATGCATAATTAAACAATACGTCTTCCCGACTTGGATCCAGATTGCCACCATATATACACCATCCGTAGTGATTTACCTCGACTATATCTCTGTGTGAGATTAGGGTCAAGAGTGATGACATTTAAAATAAAATAAATTACTTTTATTAACAGCTTTAGTTGCCGGGGTTATGTTTTTTTTATTTTTTTTTGGTCTAGAAATAAGTGTTCTACATACAGAACTTTCCTTGGTCAAACATGACCAGATGTGCTACTTTTACATCACCACTAATATACAATCATTGTACATTCCCTTTATTAAAATGTTCTATTTTTGTTTTTTCATTCAGCAGCAAATTTGTTTTGTATTCATACACCACAAACTGAAATGAAAATGGCTTCTAGTTGCTTTTCATCTTCCTGCAGCAGTATTATTTATTATTATTTTTTTTTACACCATTTGAACGCTATCCAGCGTCATTATTCTTGGTCAATATGTTTTCTGGTGTCTTCAGATTGAACACATGAACATAACCAGACGGACAGAGAGACATGGTTGATATTTAATGGCTGTCAAAGTTATGAGCAGGAACACAAGATGGATTTAACAGCAGTTTGAGAATATAAGAATAGTGTGCATGCTTCATTTTCATAACATGATCATTTGAAAGGCGGCCAACGCCAGTCCTCAAGGGCCACCAACAGAACAGGGTTTCGGGATATCCCTGCTTCAGCACAGGTGGCTGTCAAAATGATCAGAAGGACTAAGCCACTGATTGTGCCACCTGTGCTGATGCATGGATACTATATACACAGTTGTGCCTGTCGCTCACCAATTCAAGAAGAAAATGAGATAATAGACCCCCATGGTGCATAAGGGAATGGGGTATACTATATGTAGCAGGGTCTCTGCCCGCTCCCTGACAGTGGTCCTGTCGCGTGGGAGGGTTTAGTGAGCTGTCGGCCATGTTGTGGTTGGTGCAGCCACATACATACGGACTGTGTGTAAGACAGTGGCCATCTTGAGGTTGGCGCTGCAGAAAGAGGAGGTCCTGTCGTTCAGGATTTCCTCCGGACTGGAGACGGCGCGGTTCAGGTCTGACGGAGTCGGCGAAGGGAGAGGTAGTTTCTGGGGTTCTAGTCAAGCCCCCTGCATAGCAGTGGATGTATTGTAGTGCCAGCCCATAGTAAGGGACTTGTCCCCTTAGTATATGGACGACTCAGCGGAGAAGACCGAACCGCAGCGGAGGATTCCCCAGGCCTGGCAGAATCGACCCCGCTGTATTACCGGACATACGGCGAGAAGGGGATTGTGTTGGAGACCACGCTCGCAGCCTATCTACAAATACCCTGGTGTACTCGAGTAGCCAGGAAGGGACCAACACTTCACGGGAGGGTAGAGGTGCCCTCACATTTATTTGGGTGGGACTGTTCTGTGGACATTGGGTTCTAAGTGCCCAGGGCACCCTCAGTACTTTGGGGAATATTGTTACTGTATTGTCATAATCTATATTGTGTATGTTGTGTTATCAGGAGACTATGGGACCATAGTAAATCAGTTGTACATACTTCTTGAGACTGTGGTTATTAGAGGTATACCAAATAGGTATACCGGTTCCCGTGAGGGGCCATCCCAACAACGCAGGGATCCTCACGGGTGGAGGCGCTGCCCCAGGCTCCCCAAGCGCGGAGGCTTAGGCCCCCTATGAGCCTAACAGGTACATAACACCCATAATCTCCCTGAGGTGGAAGGAAAGGGTGGTTCACATATATATACAATGTCCGGTCAGTTACAGAGTAACAACCGGGAAAGAACCCCTTATAATGCACTCTTTGGGGGCACAGATGGGTAAGACAATGTATAGTCCAGGGTACCACCCGTGTTTTAATTAAACCTTTTTATACCCTGCACTTTCTTTTTTCATGTCTTGCATACGAATGGGATACTTATACCCTGGACTATACATTGTCCTACCCATCTGTGCCCCCAAAGAGTGCATAATAAGGGGTTCTTTCCTGGTTTTTACTCTAACTGACTGGACTTAGGCTGCCCCTGCATTAGCATATACAGAGAACGTGGCCTGTTGATGGCCCTTGAGGACTGGAGTTGGCCACCCCTAATTTATGACATTAATAGAGGCCATTGCATATGAATGTTGTCTTAATGTGTATAATGTATAACCCTGCTCACGTAATGTAACCAACTATGCCCAGGACATACTTGAAAACGAGAGGTAACTCTCAATGTATTACTTCCTGGTAAAACATTTTATAAATAAATAAAATTAATTAATTTTGCAGTTATAACAATGCAAGCTCATACCCAATTATCCCAGCCTCAAAGGGTTAGACCCCCGCTAGCAATGATTACATTAATGTAATAAGTAACAGCTTATGCAACACAGCCAATAGTTGTGCTATTTAATAGCTTTTCCCAGAGATATTGAAAGACTGCATGCAGGCCAATTTTTCTCACAAATGCAGCATTGGTAATTAGCAGAAACCATCTTTCATAATGTTGAGCACAATTAGTTTCATTTTTTTTTGTCTCCAAGCACTGTATTTGCGATAATTTTGTTGACCTAATTAAAACTGAGTTTTGTGTGTAAAACCACAATTAAATATCTCCAGCAATGCACTGCTCAGCAGGGTACTAAAGGGAGCTCCAGCGCCAAAGGAGGAGGCAAGGAAAAAGGTTGCAATCCATTCCCGAATGTGCAAATGTAGAGAAATAGAGATTTATTATTGTAATTTGTATTTGTGTGTGTGTGTATGTGTATATATACGGCGGTACCAAGAAGGGGGCCGCCATGTCTGCGCATGCGCTGAACGGGCTGGTCCAGGGTCGCGAATGCGCAGAATGGGGGGTTTTGCCGATGTTGCGCATGCCAGTAACGAAAATCGCCAGTTCCGCTTTCCGGTGATTTTCGCTTAGAACAAAACCCACCGCATGACTCATGTTTTATATCTCTATCTTACCATATATTTCTGAAAGTGTCCTATGTGTCCGTGTCTGTATGTGTCTCCCTGTGTCCCTCCCCGTGTCCCTAGCGGCAATCTCATTGGACCTTGGGCCAGGCCAATGAGATTGCTCCCTTGGCCCGCCCGCCCCCGCACACCTCTCATTGGCCTGAGGCGGAGTGAAGGAGAGACACACACACACACATACACACACACTAGGTGGGGGGGGTGTTACATACATTAGCGGGGCTCACAGTGTTAGCAGCACATCTCCCACTCTCTTACCTGCCGGTCCCGGAGGCTCCGCCTCTTCCTCCGCCTCTCCCTGTTTCCCGCGCTTTCACCCCTCCCCCCCCACCCCCCCTGCGCCACTACAGTCAGCGGGGGAGCGGAGCGAGCGCTCGGGACACAGCGGGGGAGCGGCCACAACACGCTGCCTCCCGCCTCAGATCCACGTGGGAGCTGCCGGACGGGTGAGTGAGCGGCCGGACGGGTGAGTGAGCGGCCTTCACCTCCCCTCACCCCCCTTCACCTCCCCTCACCCCCCTTCACCTCCCCTCACTCCACTTACCCTCCCCTCACTCCACTTACCCTCCCCTCACTCCACTTACCCTCCCCTCACTCCACTTACCCTCCCCTCACTCCACTTACCCTCCCCTCACTCCACTTACCCTCCCCTCACTCCACTTACCCTCTCTTCCACCTCCCCTCCACCTCCCCTCCACCTCCCCTCCACCTCCCCTCCACCACCCTTCACCTCCCCTCCACCCCCCCTTCACCTCCCCTCCGCCCCCCCTTCACCTCCCCTCACCATCCCCCACCACCCATCCTCCTCACCTCCCCTCCGTCCCCCCTTCACCTCCCCTCCACCCCCCCTTCACCTCCCCTCCACCCCCCCTTCACCTCCCCTCCGCCCCCCCTTCACCTCCCCTCCGCCCCCCCTTCACCTCCCCTCACCATCCCCCACCACCCATCCTCCTCACCTCACCTCCGTCCCCCCTTCACCTCCCCTCCGCCCCCCCTTCACCGCTCTCTAACAGCTAATTACAGCAGCACAAACAAAGAGTCCCTCAGTACACAACACAGCACCTCGTGGCAGCGTGGTCACGTGGTCACGTGTGCACGATGACGTCACCCGACGGCGTTTCATCAGCTTCAGCTGACTTTCTCCATGGATAGGTACTAATCATACACATGCATCTTAAAAAGAACAGACCTGAAAAATCATTGGCTGACAGGCTAAATCAACAAGGGAAAGCTTTAAATGGGACGACTGTTATAACACCAGTGAAAGGGACAACCATCTCTAATCTATAAATGACTTAAAAAAATATATAAATATATTTAAAGCATGAGGGATATACAAGATACACATAATTACTGATAAAATAATAAAAAAAATACACACACACACACACACACACACACACACACACACACACACACACACACACACACACACACACTAGCCCTTGTCAATTCACGGCTGGATGAAGGCCTCCCCAACTCAAGATGTTATATAATATGTAATTATGTATGTGTATACACACACAATATATGTAAACGTATGTATATATACACCGCACCTTACCTGAACCAAGTAGGATCTTCTGTTCAGGAGTAATTCTCTGGCGGTTATGGCCAGCATACAGAAACGCAAATCAGTAAGGAACAGACGTTCAGTTGAATTCCCTGCACACCAACCAAACAATTATTCTAGGAGTGTGTGTGTGTGTGTGTGTGTGTGTGTGTGTATACACACTAATAACAATATAGTGAGTGTTGTGCTTATGTATCCAGCCAACTGCTGGGT
Organism: Ascaphus truei; assembly: GCF_040206685.1. Taxonomy (NCBI): domain Eukaryota; kingdom Metazoa; phylum Chordata; class Amphibia; order Anura; family Ascaphidae; genus Ascaphus; species Ascaphus truei. Next base: position 85,639,064 of record NC_134484.1, read on the forward strand.
GTGCTACAATGTATTTTTAGTCAATCACTAAGGGGAATACCGTATGTACTGTAGACGTTCTGATCCAGTTGTTCTATGACAATGATGTGTGTCTTTGCTCAGGGAAATCAATTGGAATGAACCACTGATTTTGTACTCGGCCCAATGTTGAAAAGGCTTCTGTTCTAGGAGACCTCTCTTATTTAGGTTAAACTAAATAATAGAATATTTAGATCACCAGTGGGAGGATTTCTGCTTGTAGGGCTTTGCTGAAAGTGGTCATGTAGGTGGTTATTGCTTCTCCGCACTGCAGCTATAAAAAAAAAAAAAAAAAGTTTTAAATATTTCAAAGAAAAATTAAAGCGTTTATCTTTTAATGTCACTTTTTTAAACTACACTTTTTTTTATCAGGACTCCTACCTAGAAACTACTCCTTGATGTCTGCAACAAAGGGGGGTGGGGGGGTAAGCAAATAATGGAGCACAGATGAATGACAAGGAGTGTAAAATACTGATTGATCTAAGCAGATTGAGCAGCTGATTATAAGTACAGTATTGGCAGGACCCCGAGCCCAAATTCTGCAACTCCGCCCCCCTACCCCCCCAAAAAAAATCCTGTGAAAACTGATTGTAAAATGGCTTCTGTCTTTAGAATTAAGGTCACATATATATATTAAAAAGGAAATATTGTGACTGTTAATCCCGCTATAGCACATAACTAAAACTTGTGTTGCTGTTGGAAAGGCCATTAACATATGGTGATGTCATTTTTATGACAACAAATAACGAAGTGATTATGGGATTGTACAATTTACAATTCTTTGAGTGGGACTTGTGATATTTGCATGACGTAGATGTTTTTTTATTTATTTTTTGGCATTGAAGTAATGAAAGTGACTCATAATTCAGTGGCAAATACCCTCGTGTTGACAGGAGGATGTGTATGTGCCTTTCTGTATTTATTGTGGCGGAGGAATGCTGCTCAGATACCAGGGCACTCCCGAAGTCTCCCACTGCTATGTCTGGCTGCAGGGTCCTGTTCCGAGAGCTGGCAAATCTGCTTGGGTGGAACAGAGCAAGCACAAAGGAATGTCGGCAATCCTTACCATTGGCAAGGCTTGATAGGGATATCAAGAGATATCTGCTGTAACAGCACGTTACGTTTGTTCTGTTGAAGGCATAATTATAATACTTGTTTTGATGTGTAGTGGAAAAACTAAAAGCTAAATTATAGCAATCTGCATATTTGCATAAATAAGCACTCAAAACATTGGGAAACAGAAAAAAGAGATTATCTGGACAGCGTCTAATTTTGTGATATAAACGCCTACTTATTAAAGCGGTGTTGCTACTGTACATTCCCCCTTTATTTAATTTTTTTTCTTGTATGTAGAGCATATGGCAATGTATAATTTTACATTCTTACCTAAGATGGTGATCGTTTGGTGCTCCTGTGTGTGCCTAACTACATGGCCGCCTTCTGACTATGCTGCAGTCGGTGAAATGCTGCAGCTGATATGTAACATATTACGAAATGTAACACTTTATTCTTGCAGCTTTCAGAGTAATAGACGGTCTGCTGTTTGGAACACAGATCTGTTTGATACTTTGTTGACAAAAGGCAGCGCTTACAAAGGTGTGTGAGCCTATGGCCGCGCTTATAGTGCTGGCGACAAGGCATGTGACGTCACTAAAAGGGGCGGGCCGCGCAATTTGATTGGTTTAGAGGCGGTCACGTGGAGACTGTCTCTAAAAAATCTAATTTACCCGGCTTCCAAATTTTTAGACTCGCCGTCGCACTTACTATAAGCGCTTGCGACGGAGTCAATTAATTTGTTTTGGAGGCACTATAAGCGCAGCCTATTTCAAACGACGAAGTGGATAGGACTTTCTAATTGGTTACTGTAGGAACCGAAGGATGAGTACATAAAAAAAAAAATTAAATAGCATTAGGAGTTGGATAATATTGTCTGCATTTCTTTTTTTAATACTACAGAACTGATATATAATTTTTTTTTTTTTAGTATTTTTCATGTTTTCCTGCTTTAAAAGGATACTTATTACTATGGGTAGATAGTTACATGATAAATTAAGTTGGGAACAACATATACAATTTACCATGTTTCAAAGGTGAAATGTAACTATAATCAGTATTGTATTCACAGCGGTGACCCATTTTTATCAAGCGAAAAAAGTTACAATAACAGATTTAACTCATTAAGTATGTCACTGCCCAATCCCTTGCTATAACAAACTCTGATGCTAAACTATAAAATGTATATATATTTTTTTCCCCTGTGGTACAGTAAGTTTCTTGTTTCCAAAGCATGTCTATGAAGGGTTAAAAGTTATCTTTCATTCCCCTCCCAGATCTCCCTGATGCAGAGAATGTCCTCTCATGAGGACACAAATGGCTGAGATTTTCAAGTCTTCTAAAGCAATACTCCGATTTATAGAGGCCCTGAACTGCAGGCGCTAAAAATCAGCAACACCAATATGACTCTGCATATCAGTGAGAGCTGACAGGTCTCCTGAGAGGGCCTTTTTACACACTCCGCGGATGTCTTCTCTCTGTTTGTTTTTGTTCAAGTATGGATTTCGCCTCCTTTAATTTGGTCATGTAGCCCTCATAAGTTCCTTACAAGGTCTGTTGTACTGAAGTAATTAGTCAATATACTCCGATAAAGCAGCTTGGGTCATTCAAAATCATGTCTGCTTTTCTACCTGCAGCGTTGTGACAATTATATGCTGGGTCATTTCACAATTTGTTTTTGCTGACTTATGATAATATCATAATACATTAAATCTTTCAATCAATCTGGTACTTCAGGGGTTAATGTAGCTACAGATTGATTTAAAACAATATAATAGTTTATAATAGGTCAACACTCCTTGGTATTTGCAGATCTACAAAGAGGACTTAATTTGTGGGGGAAGGGGTGGGCGCGTGCACGCCATCACCTAAAAGTGACCTATGTATCGTTTAGAAGGCAATAAACGATAACAAGATACTAGTTTGTCCGCCTCAAAAGAAACTGAAGTCTTGAATAATTACTTGTGCATCCCAGAGAGAGGTGAGCCACAGGTCACCGCTTAGATGGAGGACTATATTAAAAATTAGAATATCATGTGACGTCATCTACACTGCATAATAACAGGTACATATTTGTCATCGTTGCAAGGAGACACATGCTATAAGACCAAACACTACATGGGTAAGCGGTGCCAAGGTTAGATATCCATTTGTCACTCAAATTTAGGAGCAAGATCGTCAAAATGTCTTGTTACATCCGTCACAATCGCCTGAATCTATTGATATGACTCACGTGTGTCTACACTGGCGACACACTTTATTCGAGCTTGGCTAGTCCCACGAATTCGGGTATACCCGGGTGTATTGAGGTTTGTGACTGTTTTCTGCCCGAGTGCATTGAGTTATTTTCCAAGCAGGGATTGAAGCATTTTATTCCCGCTGGCTGCAATACTGCACAGTATATATATATATATACTGCATTACAATTCATGAATTTATGCCATCTGGTAGACACGCGAAGCATTGCAGCCTATTAAATCCTAATCATTATCATTTAACAGATCAGCCGCCCATCAGCCAGGCATGAACCCAGGCTGGGAAGGCAAATGCAACGGGGCTTGTCAGAGGTGAGGAGTGGCGCATTCCAGGTATCTGCCAGGTACATACCGGGTATTTGCTCGAATAAAGTGTGTCGGTGCAGTAAGTTTTAGAGAAAGGAAGTTGTGTGTATATATTGTGGCAAAAACGTAAATATTTTTTTGTAGGCTTTTTTTCCTCTGTGGTAATTGTCAACATAGCAGCTGATTTACGACATGTGTGGGCTTATGTTGTTTCAGTGGGGAAAAAAATAGTACATACAGTAAATCTTAGCAAGGTATTCTAAAAAGGAGCATTTAAATTTTCGGACACATTTTGCTACAACAGATTTTTACGTGTTATGTGCACAGTTTTGTCTATAATAAATGGACCTGAGACCCTGGCAGATATATATTAATTGCATATTTTGCATACTTTTTTGTGTGGTGGGAGCCCATAGATATGATTTGCAATTGAGTAAGGGGTTAATATTAACTAATTGAAAGTACCTTTCTCAGGAGAAAGGTGAGTTGGCTAGAGGAGCCATGTGTATTAAGCCTGGTTTCATATCTGAGCCACGTGCTCACTTGTGTGCTGTCCGTGACAGATGGTATATAAGGACGGATTGAGGGGAGTTAGTGTTCATTGAGGGTCCCTTGCAAAGGTAAAAAGTGGGCCAGCTTGAGAGCTGTGTATTAAACCATTGTCCTATAAGCAGGTCACGTGCTCACAGGTGTGCTGTACCGGACTAAGTGGTTCTTTACTGTTGCAATTTATATTCCAATAAATGGCTTTACTTCATCTATAAAAAGTTAAAGCAGATGCAGCAATTCAGTTGACAATCATTTTCGATACTGTTTCGCCACCAATAGTGGGTGTGAAGCTATTTCTGTAGACTAATATTCGTTTAATGATTAGCTTTCACCAGTGAATTCTAATTCTTAACAGCTCAAAATTGAGACTGTCTTTCTTCATACATTATTGTGGACATGTTCTGGAAATGCAAGTATGAAATGCCCTATAACTTCCTCTGCATAACCCCCAGAATAATGTCACCTGCATCAATGTGTCCGCCTGAATCGTCTAAAGGTGTAGATGCAAAGTAGAACTTGTATGGGCAATTTGTATGAGTAAGCAGATGTCTGCGATCCGGTCATGTTTAATATCAATCTAAACAGCTGAACTCACTAGTCAGAAATATATACAGTATTTCAAATCCTTGTGTGGGACATCAAATATCTGATATTATGCAAATCTGTAAGGAAAATAATATTGAACTTTTGTCACCTCTGTTAATCAAGGGGAGGAACAATCTTGAAAGGGTGGAGCCCCTTCAAATTTCCCTGTGCTGCAGAGGTTCACTCCAGGAGTATATAAAGTCACTCTTTGACAAAGCCCCATGGGCGAAACACGTTAGAGCGCTGAGGGGGGACTCCTTCTCCCCTTTTTTATCCATGTTTGCCATGAATTAATAAAGGCTTATATATATATTTTTGCACAGTCCAGCCTTTTTGCCATTTTTTCAAAGCAGCGCCCGCTGATCACTTTCTTCACGGAGAGGATACCCTGCTAATCAAGGGGAGGGGGAAGAGAGAATTTCAGCAGAAATTTACGACCCACTCTTTAAATATAATAATAATAATAATATAAGCAGATTGTTTACTTGGGCCATTAAGGACAAACTCAGGTTAAGCTCTGGTAGTCTGGATAGTTTTACCATCACTATTATCTAAGCATCTTGTTTTATTGGCCAATAAATGATCAGCTTAGATTCTTCATTCCAATAGAATTTACATAGAAGAAAAACAGTTTTTTTTTAAATATATAAGATATAAGTTAACCCTTTGTGTGTGGTTTTTTTTTTTTTATTTATTTTTAAAGCACAACTGCACAGAAAATGCATTACCATCACATTTCTAAACTAAAAATAACTTTTTATTAAATATGATTTATTGGAGATGACTAATTGGTAGGAAGATACTAGGGCGCTCCAATGAGGCTCACTCTTGAATAAGGCGTATATAATGGTACGTATAAGATGTACAGACGCACGTAGTGAGGCCGATATTATAATAAAAGCAATACTGGCCCGGAGTAGATACTGCAGCTCAACCCGAGGAGGTTCGTCCCAGCGATCCTCAAATGGTATTTGAAGAAGAATAGGGGAGCGCAAAGAGAAAAGCAGTGTAAATATTACACAACTTGAAACAATAGCTAATATTAGTTTATTAGATATTGTTTCAAGTTGTGTAATATTTACACTGCTTTTCTCTTTGCGCTCCCCTATTCTTCTTCAAATACCATTGGAGATGACTGCCTGTTGTTTTTTTGGAGACATTGAAATTTAATGCATAATTTAAAAGAAAACAAATAAACACTGCCATTGGGTTGCCTTTCGATATAACGTTATACCAGCCACATTGGGCAGAGAGAAAACAGGGTTATTTTTATGTGATGTGTTTTTCCTGAGACCAACTTTAAAATAACCCATCATTATTTGATCATAAATAGGGATTCTGGTTTTAGGTTTTAGCCGGAAAACACCACAGATTCATAACCTTGCACTCCCTGGTTAAAATCAATAAAAACCTGAAATTAAGCGTCATGCCCAGCCCCACAGGTACTGTAGCAGACAAAGGTAACACATGGGGTTGGTATGAAAAATAAAAATAAGTGCACCGATAAACAGCAAACTCATGTTGGCGACAATTTTTTTTTTTTTCAACACATTTTTTTTTTCTCAAAAAAATTAAATAATAAAATAAAACCCCAGTAAAACAAAAAATAAGCACCTATTTAAAAAATAAAAAATCGGAATCCCTAATCATAAAGCACATTGTAATCTGTGGCTCATGCACAGGACCATCTACAACACATCTTATACTATATTAGTGAAAGCACTGTATGTTTGCCTGCCTGCATGCATGCCTGCCTGCTGGATGTCCGGTGTCCCTAGCGGCAATCTCATTGGTCCCTTGGCCCGCCCGCCCCCGCACACCTCTCATTGGCCTCACACACTCACACCACCCCCTTGGCCCGCCCCCCACACCTCTCATTGGCCTGAGGCGGAGTGACGGGCCAAAGGTCCAAAAAAATAAATAAAACACACACACACACACACACACACACCTCTCTCCCCGCTCCAAATCACCTCTCTCCGCGCTCCAAATCACCTCTCTCCCCGCTCCAAATCACCTCTCTCCCCGCTCCAAATCACCTCTCTCCCCGCTCCAAATCACCTCTCTCCCCTCCCCAGCGGCATCACCTCTCTCCCCGCTCCAAATCACCTCTCCCCGCTCCAAATCACCTCTCCCCGCTCCAAATCACCTCTTCCCCCTCCCCAGCGGCATCACCTCTTCCCCCTCCCCAGCGGCATCACCTCTTCCCCCTCCCCAGCGGCATCACCTCTTCCCCCTCCCCGCTCCAAATCACCTTTCCCCCTCCCCAGCGGCATCACCTCTCCCCCCTCACCGCTCCAAATCACTTCTCCCCGCTCCAAATCACCTCTCCCCGCTCCAAATCACCTCGCTTCCCGCAGCTGCCACGCGGCGCGTAAGATGGCGGACCCCCTTCCTCCCTCGCGGCGCCGAGTCAGACGGTGGCGGCGCCCGGAAGTACAGGTAGGTGTCGCTCCCCACCTCCGGCGCCAAACGGAACTGAGAAAGGGCGCATCAACTGAGGTGTGTGTGTGTGTGTGTGTGTGTGTGTGTGTGTGTATGTGTGTGTGTGTGTGTGTGTGTGTGTGTGTGTGTGTGTGTGTGTCACTGTCCACTGCCCCCCCCTCCTGTCCACTGCCCCCCCCTCCTGTCCACTGCCCCCCCCTCCTGTCCACTGCCCCCCCCCTCCTGTCCACTGCCCCCCCCTCCTGTCCACTGCCCCCCCCCTCCTATCCACTGCCCCCCCTCCTATCCACTGCCCCCCCCTCCTGTCCACTGCCCCCCCCTCCTGTCCACTGCCCCCCCCTCCTGTCCACTGCCCCCCCCTCCTGTCCACTGCCCCCCCCTCCTGTCCACTGCCCCCCCCTCCTGTCCACTGCCCCCCCCTCCTGTCCACTGCCCCCCCCTCCTGTCCACTGCCCCCCCCTCCTGTCCACTGCCCCCCCCTCCTGTCCACTGCCCCCCCCTCCTGTCCACTGCGTCCCCCCTCCTGTCCACTGCGTCCCCCCTCCTGTCCACTGCGTCCCCCCTCATGCAGGGGGAGGAATCCATGCCTTTGAGGCGCCCCCCCCCCCTCCCTTTGACGCCCCCCCCTCCCTTTGACGCCCCCCCCCCCCCTCCCTTTGACGTCCCCCCCCCTTCCTTTGACGCCCCCCACCCTCCCTTTGACGCCCCCCCCTCCCTTTGACGCCCCCCCCCTCCCTTTGACCCCCCCCCCTCCCTTTGACGCCCCCCCCTCCCTTTGACGCCCCCCCCCTCCCTTTGACGCCCCCCCCCTCCCTTTGACGCCCCCCCCCTCCCTTTGACGCCCCCCCCCTCCCTTTGACGCCCCCCCCCCTCCCTTTGACGCCCCCCCCCTCCCTTTGACGCCCCCCCCTCCCTTTGACGCCCCCCCCTCCCTTTGACGCCCCCCCCCCTCCCTTTGACGCCCCCCCCCTCCCTTTGACGCCCCCCCCCTCCCTTTGACGCCCCCCCTGCCTTTGACGCCCCCCCCTGCCTTTGACGCCCCGCGCGCACACACTGACTGACTGCCGCACGCACGCACACACTGACTGACTGCCGCACGCACGCACACACTGACTGAGGCGCACACTGACTGTGTGTGCGTCAGTCAGTCTGTGTGTGTTTGTGTTTCTGCCTCAGACTCACTGACGCGCGAGCAAACACACAGTGACTGACGCACACACGCTACATGAAGCTGTAAAGGAGGGAGGGAGGGGGGGGACTGGATTGATGTGAATGGGGGACAAACAGAGAGAGGGGGGAGGAGAGAGAGGAACGGGAACATTACATCCCGGGCAACGCCGGGTCTCTCAGCTAGTTTATATATATTTATTTTTTAAATAAAAGTTCAGTGCAAATTCACACAACTTGCATCAACTCCAGGTTTGTGGCTGGGCACAATTATTTGTATACACATCCCAAGAAATAACTGTGTAGATGTTCTGTGTACATGTGCCCCTGATGTTTCTCAGGAGAGGCCGAGAAGCATTTGATAAAATAATCAAAACCTTAAATAACAGAGCTATCAATGCTGCTCCTGTAATTCCAGAAACTCTAAACAAAGCATAGCAGACAAAATGAACCATGAGAGCTGTGGTCAGCTGCCTTAATGGATATACTGTGTGTAGCCAGGGAGGAAATTAATGTAATTGAATTTAGTAGGATAAATTAGGTCAGGCAGTGTTTTGGGATGTACACAGTTTTATTAAGGGACTAGTTTTACAAAATTGCAGCCCTAGTATTTTTTTTATTTTTTGATGTTCTGTATTTGTTTGAAATGCAATATCTAGGGGTTGAAAGCAGCTTTGTGTGGGATTTGCTGATGTCCCATCACTCGCCTTCCATCATACCCATAATTTTATTGAACTCCTTTATTCCACCTATCCGCATACAAAACCTGCAAAGTATCTCCTTCCTAAGAAAATACAAGCCCCCTCGTTTTTACTCTATAATTGTCAAAGTCCAATGTCCTTAATTAGTCTAAAGTCTGTACCATGTAAACTATAATTCATGATATGAGTTTACAATAGTTTAGTTTCCTCAGCCCGTGGTGTGGCCTTTGGCATGTTCACCACTCTTCTTCGCATCACAGATTATATAGTGGTAGGTTACATTTCTATATTTGGTTCTATTCTTTTCGTACCCAAAATTCAGTTTTTTTTTGTTTTCGTTTTCACTTAAAGCTGCTGACCAAGCAATATCCTACATGTGTTTTGTTTTTTTTACTCAGTTTTGTACTTTGAGCAAATACTTGTAGCATTAAAAAAAAAAAAAAAAAACCTCTGAATTACATTTTTAATGTATTATAACGTAACCAGGCTATTTTTGTTTCTACAGCAACCATTTACAATGTCGCTTGCTCTTCTGAAACAGGCACATTTTGAGCCCCGCCCTATCTCTAGCAGTGCACCAATTGTATCTAGTGACTGCCTGGTCATATGATCTTCCCCACAGAACTTTACATCTTTCGTCCTATTCTGCTGCACTGACAGCCATTTAGTGGATTGTATTGATGCACATATTAAAGGCAAAAAAAATAAAAAAGCAGCTTGGACTGCTGCTTTAAAGCTTTATATTTTTCATTGTTTGTTTTTCCCCTGTAATTGGAGTACAGGGAAGAATTTTGTTTTCCAAGATCGGCAAATAAAAATGTCTTGTGAGCACATTCACGTCTGACAGGTCTACAACCTTGTTTTTCACCATTATGTCTTGGTCTTCCATGCTTCCACTGCAGCCAAGGATTCTGGGTAATGAAATGCAAATGAGCACCGTGTCATCTTTGTCAAGATCATATTCCAGCTGTTGTGCCTCACTGTGGCCTTTTCACAGTGTTCTGTTACTATGCCTGTACATTGTACTATGTATAGGATCTTTCTGCTGCCAGTAGCGTTGAATAGATTATTATGATTCTGTACATTTCCCTGGCACTGTTATGTGCATATACACAATGCTTAATGATTTGACCACCCCTGAGACTAATAATGGCTCCTAAAGTATGTTATACCATGAAGGTAGATAATTTGATGGAATAGTATTTTTTTTTTTTTTTTTTTTTTTTTTACTTAAATTTTTATTAAACATTTTTTTTCATACAAAAGAAAAATTAACAAAACATATAACATATAAAAGGGGGGATAGGGGAGGGGGGAAGGGATAGCATTTGTAAAAATATAGCATTGTACACAACAATTTAACTGTCACATATATCACTCTGTTCCAAGTATTCTAATCTATATATGGGGATATACCTGCATGGCGAAACCAAGGAGCCCAAATCTCAGAGAATTGTGAGGTCGAGCCATTCAGATAGGCTGAGAGTTTTTCCATATAAACTATATGCCAAATTGTATTGTTTATTTGGTTTAAGGATGGGGGGGCAGGTTGTTTCCAATTTTTGGCAATTGTACACCGTGTAGCATTTAACATTTGGGTTAGTACTCTAGCTTTTTTTCGGGGAATATTGGCTATTGGCTTGCCTAACAATATATATACTGGGTCATGTGGGACAGTGATATCTAGGATCTTGTGTATTAAGGTGAACACTTCTGTCCAAGTTTGTTGGATTTTGGGACATGACCAGAATATATGCAGAATATCCCCAACTTCGCCACAACCACGCCAGCACAGAGGGGAGACCGCTGGGAGAAAAGAGTGCAGTCCGGCAGGAGTCATATACCATCTGAATATTAACTTGTAAATATTCTCTTTTATTACAACGCACGATGAATTTTTGGAGGCAGCTTCCCAGATGTCTTTCCAAATATCGAGATCTATACAGACATTAAGATCTTTTTCCCAGGATACCATATAGTTATCGGGGGTTTGGTTGCTCTTGATAGAGGATAAACTTTGATATACTCTGGAGGTAATGCCCTTCATATGGGGCTGGTGTAGACACCAGTCTTCAAATAAAGTCAAAGCCTGGGGTTGACCTGATTTGTAGACTGATTGGATATAATGCCTAACCTGGAGAAATCTGAAAAAGTCGGCCGTGGGGATGTCATAATTCGTTTGTAAAGAAGCGAATGGGGGGACTTTCCCTTGAGTGAGAATATCCTTGACTCTCGTGAGTCCTTTTTGAACCCATGGAATAGTATTTTTATTACTGTTTTGTTGGTCCTGCTGAACAGTAGTCAAATTGTGATAGTATTGAGTGAGTATCACCACTCCCCCCCCCCCCCCCTGAGATTTCAACATCTGTTTCACAGTGTAAAATGACCCATTTTGAAAAGGATCAACCTCCTTTTTTTATAGCCGAAACATTTTTATAATTTGCTGCAAACAAGTAGTCCCTCCGGAGTTTGGCATCTCTGTGTATAATAGCAAAATTAATGTTTTTCTTTTCTTCAGGCACTACATGTCCAGGTTTTCAGAGTATACCTGCATCAGCAAAGGTGGCTCAAATCAGTGCCTGTCGAGGACTGCACCACCTGTGCTGAAGCTGCGATATCCTTAAAACCTGATCTGTTTTGGGGTGGGGGGAGGGATGTTCTTAAGAACTGGAGTTGAGCACCCCTGATCTAGAGCAGGGGTGCGCAAACTGGGGCAAATTTTTTTGGGGGGCACGCAACTAACTGACTTACCTTGGCTTTGGGCAACGTGGAGTCGTGACGTCGCATGACCCATAGTTGCCATGGCGACGCGCGTCAAATGACACCGTGGGATCACTTGACGCCTGTTCCAAGGTAAGGGTGGGGGGGCGCGAGCACTGGGGCTGAGCAGGCGGGGGGGAGGGGGCAGGCAGGCAAGGCGCAGAAAGTTAGTGCACCCCTGATCTAGAGGATATGCAATTCATTTCTCGTCAGATACTTATTGTGCTATACTCTACTTTTTATGTAAGAATGATTGCATAATGATTCACCTTTGTTATAAGAGATCAACTAATGATCAGAAAGTCTCCAAGTATTTGGTTACCACGGAAACATTAAATGTTTAGAGAGAAATATTTTCAAATAATTAAAGCTGCAGTTCAGTCTTTTTTTTTTTTTTTTTTTGCATTTATTTTTTTACTTCAATAGTTTCATGTGGGCAATCTCTAATTAGCTAAAGAACTGTATAGCTGCAGCTCAATTCGTTTTCCATGTATTGATTGGTCGAAATTTGGTGACATATTAAAAGCTGGCATTTGTTTATAATCTGCTTGACTGGCAGTGGAAGCTCATGAATATTCATGAGCACTCCTGCATTGACATGTGCTAGAGGGAGGGCAGGGCTGACAAAGGGGTGTGCCAGGGCTTGTGACAGGACATGAAGGGGCAGTGCCTTAGCAAATGGCTGTTAAAATAGAATACAAGAAAATTGGTCTTTCAAAGTTGTTTTTTTAAAAACAGAAAATGCTAAAAGTATTTTTTCTTACTACAGAACTGATTTATTAAAAAAAACACACATGCAGGATATTGACTGAACTGCAGCTTTAATTCTTGTCTCCTGCCATATCTATAGATATAAATGCCTCTCTCTCTCTCCCTCTGCCTGCCCCTGCCTGTCCCTGCCTGTCTCTCCTTGCCTCTCTACATTTGTCATTCGAAATATCACGGCCAGTAGATCCCTTTTTAGCAATGCTCTTACGGTATTTAGATTGTAAGCTCTTGTGGTCAACGATTCTCCTCTCCAAATGCTTACTCATGTCTGGTGCTACTGCAATATCCAGTATTACCACATATTGTTTGCATGCAACTGCACGCATTTGTATATACATTTCCCTAGTTCCCTAGTGGTGAGGTATTCTCGTTGTGTTGAGATACAGCAAACTGATTTAAGAACATTGACATGCATTTAAGACCCCTACAGAGAAGAAGGGGTTAAGGATGCTGCTTCCATGAGTCACTGACAGATGAGCTCTTCAGCTGGTAGAATGGCATTTTAGAACTCCAATGTATTATTCATGAGACTTGCCGTCTAATAAAATCATCCTCTTCTATCCACTCGTCTCCGTTAATGCGTCTTACCCCAAGATTCTTCTCTTCCATTTTTAATAAGCAGGCACTTTTTTTAAAGTCCTCTTTGCAAGACAATGTTATTTTTCCTTTTATTGTTGGTGTACATGGCAGTCTGCAGGAGACTTTCCAATCTGAGGCCCATATTTACTGAAGGGTGCCACGCTATAGCACAAACCAACGCCCATTCAAATGAATGCTAAAGCTTTGCACCCTATAGTGAATGTGTCCAATAGTGTGGTATAGAATAGTGGTGCTCAAGACCCCCCAACAGGTCAGGTTTTCAGGATATCCCAGCTTTAGCACAGATGGCTCAGTCAAAGATGTGAGCCTCTGATTGAGCCACCTGTGCTGAAGCAGAGACTGGTGGAGCAACCTGTGCTGAAGCATGGCTATCATGAAAACCTGCCCTGTTAGGTTGTCTTGAGGACTAAACTTGAGCACCCCTTGTCTGGAAAGGAGTTGCCCAGGAATCTAGATCATTATCTGGTCACAATGTTTCAAAGCTACCTCTAACAATATGCAATGCTGCATTGTACCATGTATGGGCCTACATTAATGTACACGGGTATTCCCCTACCCCAATCGCAGATAGAGTGCATGTGAGGTAGGGTGACCAGATTTTGAAAATGAAAAACCGGGCCTTTTTTTTTTTTTTACATAACAGTTTATTTATTGTAGTACACTTATACTTACTACCATTAGTCCTTGTTACATAGTTGTGTATGTGTGTGTGTGTGTTGACCTCACTAATCGAACAAAAAAAAACCAGATGTGAATGATTCTGAACCCCTTAACCAGTGTCAGGACGCCGCCTCTTCACAATTTCTAAAGCAGCAATCCCGCCTGGGATCTTACCTGATCTGCAGTCCCTCAAGGTATTATACTGGAGGGGAGGTGTTCCTTACCTGTCTTCCGAGGTCTCCCGTGTGAAACTTGAGTCAGATCTGGAAGAAAGAAGGGTAGGTTACTTCGGTGTAGGTATACGGCAGTTAAGATAAGACAGAGAGAGAGAGAGGGTGAGAGAGACAGAGAGAGAGAGAGGGTGAGAGAGACAGAGAGAGAGAGGGGGTGAGAGAGACAGAGAGAGAGAGAGGGTGGGAGAAAGGGAGAGGGAGAAAGGGAGAGGGAGAGAGAGAGAGAGAGTGGGTGAGAGAGAGAGTGGGTGAGAGAGAGAGAGAGAGTAGGTGAGAGAGAGAGAGTGGGTGAGAGAGAGAGAGAGAGTGGGTGAGAGAGAGAGAGAGAGTGGGTGAGAGAGAGAGAGTGGGTGAGAGAGTGGGTGAGAGAGTGGGTGAGAGAGTGGGTGAGAGAGTGGGTGAGAGAGTGGGTGAGAGAGTGTGGGTGAGAGAGTGTGGGTGAGAGAGTGTGGGTGAGAGAGTGTGGGTGAGAGAGTGTGGGTGAGAGAGTGTGGGTGAGAGAGTGTGGGTGAGAGAGAGCGGGTGAGACAGAGAGAGAGCGGGTGAGACAGAGAGAGAGCGGGTGAGACAGAGAGAGAGAGCGGGTGAGACAGAGAGAGAGAGCGGGTGAGACAGAGAGAGAGAGCGGGTGAGACAGAGAGAGAGAGCGGGTGAGACAGAGAGAGAGAGCGGGTGAGACAGAGAGAGAGAGCGGGTGAGAGGGACAGAGGGTGAGAGGGGGCAGAGGGGGACAGAGGGTGAGAGGGGCAGAGGGGGACAGAGGGGCAGAGGGTGAGAGAGGGTGAGGGGGACAGAGGGTGAGGGGGACAGAGGGTGAGGGGGACAGAGGGTGAGGGGGACAGAGGGTGAGGGGGACAGAGGGTGAGGGGGACAGAGGGTGAGGGGACAGAGGGTGAGGGGGACAGAGGGTGAGGGGGACAGAGGGTGAGGGGGACAGGGTGAGGGGGGACAGAGGGTGAGAGGGACAGAGGGGGAGGGAGAGGGACAGAGGGAGAGGGAGAGGGACAGAGGGGGAGGGAGAGACAGAGGGGGAGGGAGAGGGACAGAGACAGAGGGGGAGGGAGAGGGACAGAGGGGGAGGGAGAGGGACAGAGGGAGAGGGACAGAGGGAGAGGGAGAGGGACAGAGGGGGAGGGAGAGGGACAGAGGGGGAGGGAGAGGGACAGAGGGGGAGGGAGAGGGACAGAGGGGGAGGGAGAGGGAGAGGGACAGAGGGGGAGGGAGAGGGACAGAGGGGGAGGGAGAGGGACAGAGGGGGAGGGAGAGGGACAGAGAGGGAGAGGGACAGACACAGACACGGGTACACACACACCCTGGTACACACACACACACACACACACACACACACACACACACACTGGTACACACACACACACACACACACACACACACACACACACTGGTACACACACACACACACACACACACACACACACACACACACACACACACACACACACACACTGGTACACACACACACACACACACACACACACTGGTACACACACACACACACACACTGGTACACACACTGGTACACGTACACACACACACACACTGGTACACACACACACACAGACACTGGTACACACACACACACAGACACTGGTACACACACACACACACACAGACACTGGTACACACACACACACACACTGGTACACACACACTGGTACACACACACACACACACTGGTACACACACACACACACACACACACACACACACACACACACACACACTGGTACACACACACACACATACTGGTACACACACACACACTGGTACACACACACACACACTGGTACACACACACACACTGGTACACACACACACACTGGTACACACACACACTGGAGTACAGACAGAGGCAGTCACGAGCAGGTGGCTCTCCGCCTCCCCCTGCACCCACCCCCGCGCCCATCTCCCGCACCAAGGGGGGGGGGGGGGTGGATAGGAGCGCCGGGACGCAAAGGTAAACAGCCGCCCCCCCTCCCCCGGCGGGCAGCCACGGGTTCCCGGGGCAGAATGGGGGAACACCGCGCAGCCACCACTGCCCGCCCCCGCGCCCATCTCCCGAACCAAGGGGACAGGGGGGGGGAAGGGAGCGCCAGGACAGGAGGCAAAGGATCAAAAACCCACCTCCTATCCCCCCGGGCGGGCAGAGGGGGGGAGACACAGCGCCGAAGAGCCAGGAGCCGTGGGCAGAGACACACACCACGTGTGCTCTGCCGCAGGAAGCGGAAGCCCCGCCCCCAGGCAAGTTGGTCCTGCCCCCTGGCCCTGCCCACCGCCCCCAGGCACGCTGGCCTTAAACCCCACCCCACCCCACTGCGCCCTTCCATCCATTCTACATGCCGGTCCTTGGTGAAGGATGATGCCGGGGGCGGGGCTTAATGCCGGGATGCAGGGGATTGGCCAACAAGGTAGGAAACTGCCGGGGGGGGGGGGGGCATTAAAAAAAAAAATACTTACCAGCGGGGCTGCTGCAGTCTCCTCCGCGCCGCCGCAGACTCGCGCACAGCGCACCGCAGCTTACTCGCGCACCGCCGGCGACAAAAAAAAAAACCGGGGACACATTGAGGAAAATCCGGGACATTTCCGGTACACACAAAAAACCGGTACAGCTCCCGAAAAACCGGGACTGTACCGGCAAAAGGGTGGTCACCCTAATGTGAGGGGGAACCTATATGTTACCAGGTGTGGTGCGTATACCTGCAGGTTCACAGGAGGCCTGAGCCTCCGCTAGTGAGAGCCTGGGGTGCTTCTCTGGAACGTTTCTTCAATCGGCGCCTCCACCTATGTGAGATTCTAGGAGTGTAGAATGGCCCTCGCATAGGAACAACCATAAAGTAACCAGCCCACACCAAAGGTTATGGCTAAAAGGGTTTACTATAGGGATCAGTAACTTAACACACAGTATCATAATATAGAGTATCAACAGCTCTATGCATAACAAACATACATTGGGGTGCAAGGGCACCAATATCCCCTTGTACAGGCCCTTGACCTCCCCGCCCAATAGTAACCCAACCATACAGTGCCCACAATAATTGGGTGCTCGGCACCAGCGTCCCAGTGTTCTGGACCCCCACTCAGATGTGTGGCAGCGCTGCTTACGTGTGTATAGTTGGTGCACTTATAGATACCTGCCCGAGCACGCGTCCGTGCCCGTGTGTAAAGAACTTCCAAAAATGTCTGACGCAGGAACAGGAATCCGCCTCCGCATGAGGTGTCTCCCTCGTGGAGCGTCTCACCCACAGAATGTCTCTTGCAGTAGAGCCTGTCTGAGCCCAGACGCAGGCCGCGATCGCCGCATGCAACTGGCACCAGTGATATCACATAACACTGTACTGTAGAAAGCAAACCCCCCTCACACTGAAAGGGCCTTTCCTGAAACTGCCAAACTAACTGCTGTGCTGCACTGCAAAGCAACACTGTCTCTTCTTGTCAGCGCACACAGCACTGCAGCTGTGTAACTGACTAGACTCACTCTCAGCAATGGGCAGGGTCCCTACCTAAGGGGCCATCCCTATAACCTTACCCACTAAACCTAGTGGGGAGTGGGACCTACTTGGGCATGGGGTGTCTGTGGCCTAGTACAGCAGAGCACTGCTCTCTGTACACTACCTTCCCCAATCTCTTCCTGGATCCAACGGACTCTCTCACTGCTCGCAACAATGTATATCTCTCTGCTCAGGAGAATCTCACTCTTACATTGGCTCCCTGGTGTCACCTGGGCTCCAGCCCCTGGGGCTGCTGGGAACTGTAGTCCCTGGAGAGCCTTTCTATTATTGGCGCCGCGTGCGCTATGTCGGCTGCGCGTGCGCAATGCTGTAATGGCCGCCACTGCTCTTCTGCGCATGCGCGACCTTGGGGAGTCCCTGCGCTACGGAGCGCCATCTCTGCCCCTTCGCGCTCACTATAATGTCCGCCGCAACTCTTCAGCGCACGCGCGAACCTCTGCGCATGCACGAACGCATTCAAGTTGGCGGCACCCTGTTGTGTATCCAACCAGGATCCCCCGGTGAAGCGATCTCCCCCGCAGCTCCCCGACATACCACGGGGGTCCCCATTCTCCTGCGGAGGTAAGGGGGGCCAGGGGAAGCCTGCTACATTAATATTACATTGTTCTAAAGAAGTTACTCCTGTTCCATAAGATACATTACCGGCTTATCTTTTAATGTCTATATATTGATTTTGGGAAGTGCTTATTTTGAACAATAAACAATAACCTGCACAACACACATTATTCTGGCAAGTATTGATTGCTATTTCGGCAGGTTTAATCTTTCATTCTATTCTCTATGCTCAGTCTAAGTTGGAGAAAGCAGATGTCCACTAAATCTGGGTTTTGAATAAGAGTTTCTTAAACTGAATGCAAGAAGGGAAAAGTAAACACCAAGGCTATTCCCTAGCCCCCCATTGTATTATTTTCAGCAGTAATAGAGCGATCTGTTTTTTACGCTCCGGTGCTTATCTGGTACCAACCAAAACGATGATGTGTGAGAACAGATGTAAGCTTAATGCTTGCTCTCACCCCCACACAAACTCCCAAAGCAATGCTTGACTGAATCTACCTCCCAGGTGTACTGTCACAATGTTTTGCATGGCACAATATTCCCAATGAGATACCATGATATTGTTTTCTACAATATAATTCACAAGTTGTGTATAGGTTCTCCATACCACAACTATTTCCCCCTACATATCCCAAAGAAAGTCTCACATTTGTGTAAAATAGCATTTTTACCATCTTTGTGCTCAAAACCTACCCACTTTGATTTGGCACCAGCATTGTGATCCTAACTTGTCACCCGGCCACATTTTAGCCCAGTTCTGTTTGTGAACCTAGATTTACTATCATCTCAAAATCTGGCCTTCACTGTGTGGGTGACTCACAGCTATAATATGTGCAGACACAATGTAATGTTGGTACTGACACGTATGTACGTTGAAGCTGGGCCAAGTATAAGAGGCTTTTCGCCTTCAGCTAGGTTCATGCACTTCCTGATTCGACATTGCCATCATTTATTTGAGGCTACAGCAGATAGTTGGCAACTTGGTTGGCTGTGGCTTACATCCGTTCCGCCAATCAGAGCAGGTCTCTGTGTCCGCTTGACATAGCTTGTGTTATCCAAGGGGATTAATAGGAATGCTGAATCAGGAAGAGCATGTGCCGTGGACTCTGTGCAAAAATATTCCACTTCATATTCTTTCGTTTTTTACTTTATATTCAGCATTTATTAGCCATACAAAATTGAGATTTTTTTGAAGATATCAAATGTAACTAATCATAATTCTCAGAATAGCAGATGAACAAATGACAAAAAAAAACCTACTGTGGGTAAATAATGAAATAAGATGGAACAATGAAAGTAAATGGGCAATTAGGAATATAATATCACAGAAATACAGAAATGCCAGAGGAAACTGATGCACGTTCTATATTCTGGGGGCTTAAAATAAAAGTTCCCTTGCAAGTCACGTTTGCTTCGACCCACTTTACAGCTCGCTCTGCAGGTCCACGTGTGTCTGCCCGTCAAGAAGAGGTTAAAATGCTATTTGTTTTTTCAAACCCTGTGCTGTTCCTAGTAAAACAGATAACTCTTTCCTGTAGCAAAACAACAGGGAAATGTGCTCCCTGCGGCCCCCCGACGTGTGGCTGGACAGATCTGTTTCCCTTGGCGTTCTTTCAGGCAATGAACTTGTCACATCGTGTTTGTGTCAGAGAGAAAGTGGCACAGAATGACAGGGAATTACCGAATACAAACAGCTGGACTCCTTGGAACAATGTCACTGGGTTTGCTTGTATATGGGTTTTTCCCCCCCTTCCTTTGGGTCAACATAAGACAATGTTGGAGCTTAGAGACTGATCAAGATTATTTTGTTGTATTTCTGTCCCTTTCCTGGACATAAGTGATTAAAGTGTAGTAGTCTATCTTCCAGACTGTGAATCTGAATGGCTGGCAATTAACAGACCTACCGTTTCACTCCATGGAAGAAAGGGAATTTTTTTGTGTAAAGTGTCTCTTATTTTCTCACATAATAATCATAGCATAATCATATTAAAAATGAGGTTCACAGTGTTTCCTTATACAACCGTATTGGGCTCTTCTGAAATCGGACACGGTTACCACCATTTGGTAAAATACTTAACCAATGCAGAGCAGCCGCCTCTGTTATCCATGCAAATGGGGTTTGAGGCCTTATATGCAAAAAAGAATGTTAGCAGCACAATGATCTATTTTTGGAAATATATATATATATATATATATATATATATATTTATTATTATTATTATTATTATTACAGTATTATTTGATATATATATATATATATATATATATATATATATATTATTATTTTTCCCCTTGTAAATATTCAAATTCTTTGACTTTTTTTTTAATTTTTTGGGCATGTTCTTTATTTTCCTTTGCGGTTGAGAAAAAAAATCATGGAAAATTAAATTAAAAAATGGGAGAGGGGAGCAATAGAAACGAGAGGTAACTCTCAATGTATTACTTCCTGGTAAAATATTTTATAAATAAATAGCACTACAATACGAAAAATAATGAAATCGGATATGAGGTGTAGCTCATTAAATAATTGTACAGAAAGATAATTAAATACATTGTGCATGGAATATTTAGCGACTATTCTACCAATATGAGGCGTTCTAGCTCCGTCTAATATGCACAAGCAGACATGGCGACTATCACTAATTCTCTGCTAGTCTCATTGGTTTGGAGCCGGCCTCACTGGTAATTGGCATCAATTTTCCCATAGACTTAAATAATGTCTCACTGATAAATCAGTTTTTACTTTAAAATGCAATTTCTTGATCCAGAGTTACTAAATCGCACGAATTTCAGGGATTTCAGAGGTTGACACCTCTGGTATACTTTTTTTTTTATTTTTTTTATTTACTGAACCGTATCCAGTGATCCCAGGTTCAATGAAACGTAGCCATGAAATTGCTACGTCCATGTGACCATTTTCCATTATTATGGCTTCCCAGACACGATTCAGACTATACTCCATAGCTTCCAATGTGATGCTATAGAACCCCTCGCTGCTGTCTGCGAGAGGGCAATGTTCCCTCTGCACACGGTTCCTGCAGAGTTGTGACGTCTAATCATTTAGTGTGTGGTTTTTCTGGAGACAAAACTGCTGTTGAGCTGTAAAATATTTTATTGGGATTGTACTTTCAAGACCTCACAACCCAGATGTATTAATATTCTGTTTATTCAGATGTATTAATGTTCTGTCGGTCTCTGGTTATTCATTTCAGGATGTGAGCTCTGCAGACAGGGTCTCCCTAATGCCCATTGTTTAACTTCCTCTTTAATGCACTTGTGATACTTTGTATATGACCTCCCTCCACTGTCTTCTCAATTCCGTAAAGCGCTGCATACATCGGTGATGCTACATAAATAAGCACATAGAAGGTTAAAACACCAATCTCTCTCTTTTACTGCTAATATTGCTATATCTCTTACAACCCCCTCTATTTCTCTAACCCCATCCCACATTCTAATAACCCAAATTTTCTCCTCCCCCAATACACACACACACACACACACACACACACACACACACACACACACACACACACACACACACACACACACACACACACACACACACACACACACACACACACACTCTTACTTTACCATATCTTGGGGGAAGGCCTCCGGTGCCGCACCGATCCTGCTGGCTGGTGTCGAAGTTGGGCCCGGCTTCCGGTCAGGCCTAACTTCTGTCGCAGGCTGGGAGCTTCCAGTGAAAGCCTGGCTTGTGCTGGGGAGAACTGTAGTGTGGAAGCCAACAAACGCCCGGCAGCCGGACACCCATGTTGGTACCGATGTGATGTTGGCCTCCTTCCCCCCTGGAATAGGGGACCATGCTTTAAATTGGTTTCCCTCATACCTATGGGGTACTCCAACCTCTTGTATGTCACCTCTGGGGTCCCACAAAGCTTTGTTCTGGGGCCCCTACTCTTTTCAGTCTTCATTAATAATGTATCTCCAGCTCGTAAGGGAGCTTCATTACACATGTATGCGGGTGACACAATCTTATATACACACAGCCCCAGCCTCACTGTGAACACAAACTTCAATCTAATTTTTCAAGACTCGAATACTAGATTTCTCAAAACAGTGTTTTAAATGGAGACAAAACTGTAACAATGGTGTTTGGACTAAGGCTGCGGCCATGGAGATCACGACGGCGCGCAGGAGGGCGCGCGCGGCGCGATCACATAGATGTGCCTCTTAGAGGCTGTCTATAGAGCCCGCGGGAGCAGAGGCGCCGGCGCTCGCGGCCGGGTCACATGAGCGGGTCGCCCCCAATGAGGGCGAACCAGCTCCGTGACGTAACAGCTGCGCTCCCCCAAC
Source organism: Ascaphus truei (assembly GCF_040206685.1). Taxonomy (NCBI): domain Eukaryota; kingdom Metazoa; phylum Chordata; class Amphibia; order Anura; family Ascaphidae; genus Ascaphus; species Ascaphus truei. The sequence goes on from NC_134484.1 coordinate 85,661,566, forward strand.
ACGCCTCCCCGTCTCCTCTGCATTCAGGACACAGATCTTTCCTGCTGCAGGCGGCGGGGAAGCCGAGTGAACGCTTGCGCCCTCTCCAGCGTTCAGCATGGCCGCAGCCTAAGGCTGCGCTTATAGTGACTGCGACGTCAGGCTGCAGTCGCTGGAAAAATCAAAATGAGATGACTTCCAGTGATCGCGACCAAGCCGTCGCGTCGCGCTTACTATAAGCGCACAACGGCGGCAATGCATTTGTTTTGACGCGATGTCGTGTCGCCGGCACTATAAGCACAGCCTTAGGCTACATTTTTAAAGCTACCAATGACTGAGCTACATTCAGACCCAATTCTAGACCCCGTCACTAGTTTTAAATATCTTGGCTTGAATCCCATTTAACATTTGGGTTGCGCATGGATACTCCGTCATCCAAAACCGATGCCAAACTAGGGGTACTTTATAGAATCAAATGCTCCCTAAGCCAGCTGGTCAGAAAGCGCGTCGCACAGCAGCTGCTAATGCCAATTATAGACTATGGGGACATAAGGGCCTGTTCTTGTAGCATGAAATTGTGACAAATCGCTTGGACACGTTGCGACCATGCACGTGGCCTGTGTGAGCTGCGGGCGCGCCTGCTTGGCGCTAAGCTGCTTGCCGAGCGAGCAAATTTGAATTTGCCGCTCGTGAGCGCTTCATATGAGCGGTTCGTCCAATGAGGGCGAACCAGCTCCGTGCTGTAGAGGCCGCGCCCCGCGCGCGCGCACCTAGCCGGCCAGGAAAAGCACGGCCGAGCAGGGCGCAGCGCCGGAGCGCCTCTACCCACCCTGGACGAGGCCTTAGGTCGTAGCCATGGTTAGCACAAACAGAACTCCTTAAGGCAATGATCGTGGCTATAGATCGCGCGAAGAAACAGATACATTTTATTTTGCTGCACGACAGTCGGGTCACGTGCGCGTTTCAGCCAATGAGGGCTCACCGCTCTCGTGACGGGAACGCCTCCCAGCACGCCCCCCCCCCCCGTCGCGCAACCCAGCAGGCCATGTAAGCGCTCCTGCAAAGCGTGGCGTGGCCACCATGGACGCAGCCTTAGAAGCAAACTTGCATGTTTTGCTAGTCTGTAAACCCTTTTCACATGTCTGAACCGTGCAAAAAGGCTTTTTTATGAAGCATTTTCATTCTGGCAGTGCAAATCCGGGAGGAATGGCTCTCCCCTCCCCCCCGTCCCCGTCCCCCCCCATGTCGGCGGCCCTGCTTCCTGGTAATATAGTCCATAAAGCGATGCACTCACTCACGGTACTTTGATTAAAAAAAAACTGCCACAGGTGCTAAGCAACAGCGGGCCCGTGCAACAACACAGACTGACGATTAATTCAAGTTATGAAGAGAAGGGGCAATCCAGTGGTCTTTCACCCCCCCCCCCCCCCAAAAAAAACCAGGGAAGACTAATGGAGGGCGCCTTTTCTTCGTAACTTATTTCCTGGTAAAACATTTTCTAAATAAAATGTAGGCAAGCTGTTACACAATTTAATGTTTTTAATGAATTGCAATAAACTAGAATTTGAAAGCAAAAAACCTTCACACACACTTTTGAATGTGGAAGATTTAGGGGTGTTTAGCAAAAAGAGCAGTGTTTTAATCTGTTTAGTGCCCGGGGGTTCTGTGGTGTGTGATAAACCATTGGTTAATGGGGGACCCACTAGCACTGAGCGAGGTATGTACAGAAGGTTGGACCCCGTTGTTATCTGGCACCGCTAATGCGTAATACGAGACTTGACCAGGCTTCCGATGTAACTGTCTGCCCCCCTCTACATACCAACATGTCACTTCTTCCATGCAGTTCCTGGCATTACATCCTGCAGGTGTGAGCCAAGGCGAGGCCTGAAAGTTAAAATAAACAAAGGTAGAAGCTGCTGCGGAACAAACACAAAAACACTCTCTCTGCTTATGCATTTGTTACTCATGCAAGATCCTGGTGCTGGAGCTGCCCAGATCCTGCTAAATAACCCTTTCCAGTGCTACTTAGGTACACGTACGTCTCCTTTCCTGCAATTCCACATTCTTATTTACATGGTATCAGCACATAGATTTGCTTTTCTTTTTTTCACCCACGTAACATTCCTTGTGAAGTCCTCCCATTGGTTTATTTTTTACATATAGAAAATATTTAGGAGGCCTTTAAAACCTGTGGTCTTTCAACACACTGCAAAGTACATACTGTACACAGCAATGCAGTGGATTCCAGGCAGTGAAAGGGTTATTTTCTTTGTTTTTGTAACTTGCCTTTTTATTAAATGTTTTGTTGTACGGAGGGGAGGGGGGTACAGGAAATACAACGGGTGGGACAGAGGGACACACTTTTATTTTTTATTTTACCTTTAACGTCCTGATATTGATTTAATTTAGGAATGACCTCCAACTTTCCTTGTTTACTTGGCTAGTCCCAAATGATTGCAGTATATATTGTGTAGTCCATGGAACACTGTGTGTTGTGATCTGGCCTTGGAGAAAAACAAGGGGCACACTGTTATTTATTTTAAATACCCAGTCCCACTCCTACAGTAAATATAAATGAATAACACATCCCTCTTTGGAATCCTCCAGCTGCTATCACCTTCTCACTGTAGAGCTAGCAACAGAGCACAAGCCGGAGCTTGTCTGGAGGACACAAAAATGCTTCAGTCCGCACAGATTTGTTTTTTTAACTTCATGTGTGAGATCTCTTCTTGCCCTTTCTTTATGCAGCTGTTTTTATTTTGTAAAATCTGATACTCCGTTTAGGAGATCTATGCATTTGAAATAGTATCCAGGAGGTTAAAATAAAGCTCTTTCCAGAGTCCATTGCAATCTAAAGGCTACATGAAAATCTAGCGATTAATCATGTGTTTTTAAAGGCTGAATTTTTTTTTTTTCCACACAGGACATGCTCGTGGGCAAGATACTAACATGAGTTAAACGTGGTTAGGCTTCCTGCTTAACTCTTTGAGTGCCAGAAGGAACAGCAGCGCATTGTGCTTGGGTAACCTCTGTCACTCAAGGGGTTAATGCTGGCCAAACAAGTTTCTTAAAAAATGCGTTGTGAAAAAATGAAACTGGCAGCTAAAATGTGACACCCTTAGCATGTACGTTTACATCCACAATTGGAATATTTGTTCGATTACACACTGTGTAGTATTCTAAAGACTGGAAGAGACTTGTTGTCTGAGACATAACTTCTGCTTTGTAATTGCCTGTTTTGTTCAGATGCCTTCTGTTTGGAAGGCTGATATCAAGAAAATGGTAGGCTGAAAGCCCAAGAGCTATAAGAAAATCGGTATGTTTATGCAGCCACTGATTCATCCCAAATTTTCCTCGCCTAGATCAGGGGTGGTCAACTCCAGTCCTCAAGGGCCACCAACAGGTTAGATTGGAAGGATCTCCCTGCTTCAGCACAAGTAGCTCATAGACTGAGCTGCTGATTTAGCCACTTGTGCTGATGCAGGGATATCCTTAAAATCTGACCTGTTGGTGGCGCTTGAGGCCTGGAGTTGACCACCCTTGTCCTAGACCTAACGTCAGAAGTGCCATATTGTGTCCCATTGACTCCCGTCCCCCGTGATCACGATAGCGACGCCCCCGCGGTGAAGTGAAGAGTTGGGTCCCCTTCCGTTCAGATTACGTGTGGATCTCCCCATGAAGATTACCAAAAAAGACGACATTCTCTGAAAGTAATAATGACCTCCAGAGTGTTTTCCTCCTGATGTTCAGTGACAGTCAGAAGGGCACTTAACCAGGTCAATTACAAATGTTTTTTTCAACCACCATGTCTTCCCCCTGGTCTGAAGATTGTCACATTAATGGTTACTTGGTAAATCAGACAATGACCGTAGATCCCTTTTTTATGTTTGTGTGTTTGAATCTAGTTTTCACTTTGAATATAAACGAGGGAGTGAACATAATTATTGGCAGGGTTGGGGAGGAATTCCCACAAAAATGTAAAGACCCTTTCCACAAAATGTAAATGTATCCTATCTATTTGGATTTACCAGTGTAACAGTGTTTCCCCCTCCGCCCTACCCCCCAATTGCAGATAGGGGCCATTACAGGGTGTGTGTGTGGTGGTAACAAGAGGGCTGAGTCGTCTGCGATGCCTTGGGGACACAGGAACAGGCTTCTGGGGTTCATACCCCACATAATACTTAGCAGTGCAGCGCCTCCATCTGCCGTAGGCTCCAGGAATACTGTGGTCTACCCACAGTAGAACTTTTACTCTCCCCCCCCCCCCCCCCCAGTTAGATCACACACCAGGCCGGAGGTATATTGCAAACAGGAACGGTTTATTACTACACACTTGGCAGCAAGCAACAGCTACGCAGGGAAGAGCACATGGGAAGGCCCCAATCTCAGGCTCCCAGATGTGTGACCTACCTTCCTCAGAGTGAAGGAACAACCTCTACCTTTAGGGCGGTCCTGCCCCTAAGTACAGCTGAAGGCGGGCACCCCGTTATCCCAGCTACAACAGGATGTACCACCCCCTGCTTTCACTCAAGTGCAGTACCAAAGGTGAAGGGGAAAACCCCATACCAACTACTGGCAAGGCCTGCTTATACCAGGACTTACTGCCAGCCCACTGGGTAGAATAGTAGCCAGGGGGTACCCCGATACACCAGTTTAAAAAAAATAAAAATATAAAAAAAAGCTTTTCTGGCTGGTGCAGCAGTGAAGCTGCCGCTGGTGGCATTTTCACTTTTCATTTTTCAGGAACTAGTAGGTAGAGCTGTGAATGGCACAGGGGCCCCAAGGTTCAGATTAAATACACAACTGGATACCAGGCTCGAATAGAACGGTTTCAAGCAGTTTGGTTAAAATAAAACAGAAAACAAACAATCCCTGGGTAGGGGTACGTCCCCCTCCCAACCCTCTTACTCCATTCTTAGCGGGTGTCGGTATCTCGGCTCAGGTTTAGCTGTCCCATCACATGAGGAAATGGGAAGCCGTGACATCATATGCAGCTTCCTATTGGCCCATGTGACAGGGGGCTTTACACCTGAGCTGAGATACCCCCAAAGGAGGTAAGTATCTCAGAAAGCATGGGGTCCCCGGAGACCCCCTGCTTCAATCCTCAATCCTACACAAAAAAAAGGAAAGCCACGCAGTGCAGCTACTCGGTCCTTCTTGCCGGCCCGTGAGACCTGCTGTCCCTAGGCAGTGCCTTAACTGCTTACCGCTTAGGGACGGACCTGCTTGGGAGTAACAGGCTGGAAGCCGTGCAAAGGTCCATGTCAGCAGGTTAACGTTTATACTGCAGTCCCAAGTAACCACTTAGCATGGTAGAGAGACAGGAAGCTAAATATTCCATATATCTGCCTGCGTCTGCGATCTCAGGTCTGGTATAGGGATTCCAGACCTGCCTAATGCATCCAGCAACCTGGAGCTGAACGCTTAGCTCTGCAGTTCCCGGGAAAGTAGAAATGCAGCGCTGACTTATCCCCATACAGACTGCCTTATTTCCCCCTCACACTATGTATTTCTATTTCTATTGTTTTCAGTAACATGCCAATTACAATACATAAACAGCTTTATTCTTTGATTTTTGTTTGTTTTATTCTGTAAGGAGCAGAGGGCTCGCAAGAAGAAGAAAAAAAAAAAAGGATTAAAAATAATTATTTTAGGTTTTTGAAGCACACCATTTAAAAAATATATATATATTTTAACCAGGGCGTTTAACTTGAACCAAAATGCATGCCCCCAACCTCTGGGGAATACCTGGTTCTTGAAATATTTATCTCTTAAAACTCCCTGAAATTAATATTGGTGTGGGAGATCAATTTGTCTGCAAGGATCAGCCATGGTCTGGAGACAGCCTTTTAAATCTACAACGTCCCAAATCTGAAAGACTAACAAAGCTATCTTCTTTCTTTCTCGCTTTTTCTCTATCGCTTTTTCTCTATCGCTTTTTCTCTCTCGCTTTCTCTCTCTCTCTCTCGTTTTCTCTCTCTCTCTCTCGCTTTCTCTCTCTCTCTCTCTCTCTCTTTCTCTCTTTCTCCTCTTTCTCTCTTTCTCTCTTTCTTTCCCCCCTCCTACATCTCAATTATAGAAATTAAGCCATTAGAACCATGTGCCATTCATTTGGATTTGAATAATTATTTAGAAAGTACTGAAGTACAGTACTATTCTCTCAATTGGTATCTGGCACTACTGTGCTCTTTAGGGAGCAGCGCAGAAATCGGGCCCTAAATATTATTGTGGTGTTCATGGTTTTTATAACAAACTCGGCTAACAATTGCAATCATAGGTTTTACTAAAATGAAAGATTATTGAAAGTGGTTTAATGGGCAAAGCTGATGCATGTGTCTGCAATGGGCTCCGTATGTAGCATGGTGTGCGGTAATCTTTCCACTGATCACAGGCAGTACTGCAGCTCCTCCAAGTGGCTGGGAAAACCAGGTCATATGATAATGACTGTCACCTAACACCACTGAGTATTATCTGCAGCCTCTCCGCATAAGAGAAGGATAAGACCTATGGCTGGGAGCCCAGGATGCATTAGTAATGGATTGATTGAAAAGCACTTTACTGCAGGGCATCTGGAGCTCGCCCTTGCTCTAAAGAGTCATGTGGCTGTTTTTATGAGCATTGAAATGTTTCAAGAAAAGTGGAACAAACACATTTAATTTTGGTGTCTACATATTTCTTCAGTAGGCAGACAACATGCCCCTGCTGTGTAGCGCACAGATGGCATGCACTATACAATATTGGCTGGTAATCTGCTTGTGTCCTAGAAGATTAAGAAGGTCTTGGTTCTGCATGTGAAATGAGCTGATATTTTGCCTAAACGAATTGAAATCCTTATCTGCAGTATTTTGCATTGGACAAAAGGACCAGGCAGATTCAAGAGCATAAATTGGATCTTCAATGTGTACGTGTTTGCTGGGATTAAATAATGCGTTACATTGGATGGTTGCAGAAGCAGGAAAGCCATGACCGCTTCAGCAGGTTGTTGGCGTTTTGCAGGAGCAAACCATGCCCTGTCTAGGGAGGGTAATCGCCTTAACAACACAGGGAAGTAACTTATTAAACAACTGGGTGCTGCAGTCATGTGAGCTCCGAGGGATCTTCGGAGAGACAGAAGAGTGCACTGCGGCCTGGTTAGTGAAGTGAAGAAAGCACAGCTCCCCCATGTAAAGAGTGACTTCTACAACTGCGTAAATGAACCAGAGGAGGAGTATATTATATGCGCTTCTATAAGATGACCCATTAGGACATTTCTGCTGCAATGGATTCTAGAGACGTTGACCTACAGGACGACTACAAGTCACCTTTTAACTTTGACTCTGGACTCAATAGAAATTATCTTTTCTTGTCACCCCGGTTGAACGACACTCCACCGGATTCACCTACACTGCTGAGGACGGGTAAAATGTCACTGCATGTAGCCTAGCCGTTTTGTCTGTAGTGTGCAGCTTTGCGTTATGTTTTTGGTGTGTGGGGCTCCTGTCTCACAATCCTGAAGCAGGAAACCTTAGTTTAGTGCTGGGATCGCATATTGATTTCCATGTCCTGTCTCCTGATGTAGCCGGTGGGATGATGTAAACTCCCAGCCCCTTTTATATCAACAGTAATTTGTAAGGAAAAGGTTAAACAGAGCAAGCTATTTCGGTTTATTCAATGTGAAATGATTGAGATTTGCAGTGTAAACACCTTCAGTGCTGAGGATCCTAGAAGCCATTGCAGAACGTTCTTTCCTGAGTTATGCGAGACCCTAACCTGCCCCCAACCCAACAAAAAAAATCAGTTTGCATTGTATATTAACTGGTGTTTTGTCACGCAGCTGCAGCATGTGCTACTAACATGTTGGCCAGCGTGATATTACTGATAAATAGATCTAGTAGAAAAATGAGTCATACGGTTGGATAGGTTTGGGGATTTTAAATCCGAACTTTGATGCTGAAACCGGCTCACGCTCAGATGTTTTTTTGTTTTCATTATTTGGGAATGTGAACCAGAACTTCTAAACAAAATCATATTCCTTGCTTTTGATGGTTTTTTTTTTCCAAATCCAAAACCAGTCAAGTTCTGATAAAAAATATCTTTTAGAACCAAAGGCAAAACACCAGTGAAAGTGCCCACCCTCTGCGATTGTGTAACCCCTCTGGTGCCACAGGGGCCTGCAACCCTCTGTGTTTTATTGGTTGCAGAATGGGACGGTTGTTTTTTTGTTTTTGAGGAGACAGGCTTGTAAATGTCTATCCATAAGTTATACGTCCTGTGCCAACCAAGATCTTATTTACTTTGGGTCACAGCATTTGTTTCATTTTTAAATGAAGTTCTTGTAAGGAACACAACTTTGTAGGTAAATGATTAACAAGGAAAGGGCACTCCCAAAGTGAACCCGAGAACTGTTCCTTTTCTGCTAATTAAATCCAAACATATAGAAGATAAGGTCACAGACCAATACCTCGGTGAAATGCATCACAGCACTTGGGATTTTAGTTTTCATCCCACAGGATGTAATCAAACCACTAGTGTTACTTTCCCCACATCCGAGTAGAGAATATTTAATTTGTGCAGCCGTTTGTCACAGCGTTATTTATATTCCTTGGGATAATAGCTTTCTGTAGATTTGACAACTTTTTTTTTTAATGCATTTTAAACTAATAATATAACCAACTCTTTTTTTTGGCCAATTCTACAAATTCATCATCAGATCACTGCCCCGTGAAATTTATATTTGCTTTACAATACATGAATATCAAGATAACACAGTCATCTGATTTATATTGTCTTTTTTTTTGCTATTTCCTTAACTTCTTTACGGTCGGTCGGAGAGAGCGGCGGTGCCTTGCTATAACCAATGATTTAATACTTATTCATATTTAATCATTTCTAGTTTAATTTATTCCATGATGTACCCATAAATCTGGATGAATCGGTTCATAGCATCCCATTTTATTATTGCTTTTGTATAAAAAGCAACGTTATTTATGTTTGTTTTAGTCTATTTTTGTTAACCCCTTTTCTGCTGGAGTGTCCATGAGATTAATGTCTATTTTCTGCTTCTGGATTGCACGCACTTTGTGCCGTGGAGATTATTACAAAACTTCAATTAATTAAAAACTGGGTGGGGGGTGAGGGGAAGAGGTACATTTTTGACTAGCTACAAACAAGTAGACCTTTTTGACAAGCTACAAACTAGCTACAAACAAGTAGACCTTGTCTAGTGGCCAATTGTTCATGTGGTATTTGTTAACCTGGAATGGCTGGCAGTCCGTAATGTGCTATATGCTTTACACCATGCAGGTATTGTGACGCATGGCCACTACCTCCCCTCTGGCAGAGAGGAAAGCAGCACATTGCAGCAAAGGCATTGGTTTAAATCTGGTAGAAGGCATATCTAAGGGGGAGAGAGTTGGTTAATATACACCAGCAGTCAGTATTTGTTTTCTACGGAGTAAACATATTTTTGATTATTGCTATAGATGTAGTCAACATTATTGCAACAGCTGGCGTGCTGCAGCGGGACATACACAATGCATCAGCAGGAGGAGCCGCATTGGTTTGAGTCAGGCGTGCGCGAGGGGGTGTGGATACCCTGCTATTTTGCTAGCGGGAGTGTGTGCAATAATACTGGCTACATCTGTATTGCCAGCTCCCCTTTTGTTGTGGGAGGGTGCAGGTCTGGAAACGGTGCTCTCCCAGAGCCACTTTGAAAGAAGAGCTGCCAATCACCGCTCCCGCTGCAGCACAATGTTACTCCATGCATTTTAAAGGCGAAAGCCATACAATATCCTACATGTATGTTTTGTTTTTCCCCCAAATAAATCAGTTCTGTAGTATTGGATAATACTTGCTACATTTTTTTACAAAATTATTATTCAACTCTTAAAGCAGCAGTCCAAGCTGCTGTTTTTTTTTTTTGGTTGAAGGATAGAAAACAGAGCGATGTCATAAAAGGAACCTTTTCCAGTGGGCCAAAGTTGTGAGTGGAGTACCTCAAGGATCGATATTGGGACCCTTGCTTTTTAATTAATTACCTTGAGGTTGGCATAAAGAGTAAAGTCTCTATCTTTCTTGGTGACCCTGAATTGTATAAGGTAGTGGAATCAGAGCAGGATGTAATTTCTCTCTAAGGACTTGGAGAGACTGGAAACTTGGGCATGTAAATGGCAGATGAGGTTTAATACAGATAAATGTAAGGTTGTACATTTGGGAAACAAGAATAAACAGGCGACTTACAAATTAAATGGGGGAAAATTAGATGAATCCTTGATGGAGAAGGATTTAGGAGTGCTTGTATACGCAGGCTTAGCAATAGGGCCCAATGTCCTGCAGTAGCTGCAAAGGCAAATAAGATCTTATCTTGCATTAAACGGGATGGAAGGGAAGTAAACATAATTATGCCCCTCTATAAAGCATTAGTAAGACCACACCATGAATATGGAGTACAGTTTTGGGCACCACTCCATAAAAAAATACATTATGGAACTAGAAAAAGTGCAGAGAAGAGCCACCAAATTAATGAAGGGGATGGAAAATCTGACTTATGAGAGGCCAGCAAATTTAGATTTGTTTATATTAGAAGAGTGGCATCTAAGAGGGGATATAAGAACTATATACAAATATATTCGGGGTCAATACAAGGAGTTTTCAAAAGAACTGTTCATCCCAAGAACAGTACAAACAGCACGGGGGTCATCCCTTAAGGTTGGAGGAAAGATTTTTCCAGCAACAAAGGAAAGGGTTCTTTACAGCAATTGGAGTTAAAATGTGGAATTCATTACCCATGGAGACTGTGATGGCAGATACAATAAATATCTTAAAAAAAAAGTTGGACAACATTTTAGAAAGGCATGGTATACAGGGAAACAGGCAGCCCTCACTTATCCAACGGAATGCATTCTGGAAGTAGCGTTGGATAGTGAAAACGTTGTAAAGTGAGTCCCATGTTAATCAGTGGCGGTGAGCGTCGGATAACGCATTGAGGCGTCGAAAAACGGCCCATAGGGTTGCATTGTAAAGCGTTGGATATGCCATTTGTTGTAAAGGGAAACGTTGGATAGCGAGGACTACCTGTATACCAAATAAGTAAACATGGGAAGGATGTTGATCCACAGAGAAATCTGATTGCCAATATTTGGATTTGGGAAGGAAATTTTTTTTTCTCCATTAGATGATATTTTCACAAAGTCCTAATGAAGCAACAATTAGTCAAACAGATAAACATAAGCAGCAGATATGTTGCTGGAGAAATGCAAAGCCTATTAATTTTTAATAAGACAGAAATAAGTGAAACTATTACATTAAGAATGATTTGAAGCCCATAGTTATTAAGCAGTGTTGTGCCATAGGACACTTTCTGGTGCTGGAGGACACCTTCCATACCATTGACTTGTATAGATTGTATGGTGTCCTCCAGCGCTGTGGTGGTTTGTTTGGTCTTTGACATTCCGTGCAATATGCAAGTGATCAAATCTTGTAAAATGTGCTATTCGCATCGTATTCAATAAAGTGTATGAGAAATCGTGACAGGAAAAACGGAGCAAATGTATTCCATCTACTCTACTGGCTGTTACTCAAGTATGGGAATGTGTGTAAATATGTCCTGCAAGTAGAATAGATTATCCAGTATTGGTTATCAAGTGTATTACCAGGAATTAATACATTGGTAACGCCATCGTTTTAAAGTATGTCCTGGGCACAGTTATATTAATACATGGTTACATTAAACGTAAAAAGTATGGTTGTTATAAACTGAGAGAGACAGTGAGTGCCCATACTAATAGTAATTTAAAAATTCACTTCAAACAGACCACTTTTGTTACAAAACCTCCATGCAAATTACGTAGTTGTTTTTTTACTAGTGATATTTTTGCATAGACCATTCTTATTAAACACAGTGCACCTATATAGCTAGTGCCTTCCTTCGATATAGTATTTATTTGCTCACACTTTTAATGAAAAGGTCCCTTGAGTGTGAAAGTATCAAGGTGTATATTTTTCTTTCGTATTCTGTAAGTTTATGGAGTATTTCATTTTTACAGTTTTCACTGGGACAAAAAACGTGGCATAATCCTCACTGGCTACCAGTCAAATTTATTTATTTACTTATTTACAAAATATTTTACCAGGAAGTAATACATGGAGAGTTACCTCTCGTTTTCAAGTATGTCCTGGGCACATAGTTATGATGACAAATACATGTTTACAAATACAGTTACATAAATGAGCAGGGTATACATTATATACGAGACATTGCGTGCACAGTTAAAGATAATATATATTATGGGCGTATGAAACAGTTACAGACCAGATTAAAGTGTGTGACAGCCTTAGATTTGAAAGAAGCTTCTAACGTATCACACACCCAAAAGATTATTACTGGTATTATTATTATTATTATTATTATTAAATATCAAGTCTCAAAGTGCAGAGACCTTTTACACATAGAACATGTTGGCAAGTATTAAAGGCTTGTTTCGTTGATGGGCACATGTTTCTCACCATTAGATTTGCTGAAGCCGGAGTCGATACCAGAGGGAGGAGATGCAGCTGCAACAGTGACAGACGTATTATCAGAGGAGGAGCAAGAGAAACTAAGAGAAGAGCTTGAAAAGGTCTTTAATATTGCTTTATACCAGGGGTGTGCAAACTGGGGAACAACATTTTCTATGGGGGCGCCGAACCGAGCCCCGCGCTTAGAGACCTCGTGCTCTTTCCCACAACATTATAACTGATAGCCAGGGGAGAACGCGGTGCCTCTGTAACTGCCTCTTACCTCCTATCCGGCTGCCCCTCCTGCACCTTCTGATAGTGCCGACACGTTGCCATGACAACATGACGAGGACGTTGGGGAGGAGGAGATGCCAGAGAGCAGGGGGGAGGAGGGCACAACTTAAAAGGTTTGTGCATGCCTGCTCTCTGCAATTCGTCATGGTAATCCTACGTTGTGCGGCTTACAATAATTTTTGACATACTTGATTTCCAGTTTTGTTCTCCCATTTCATGGAATTAAAATGGTTGCTAAACCGCGGCCCAACAGGAAGGCGCAATAGATTACGTTGCTGTTTCCTTTTAGATGCCTTCAGGCGGTTTTTTTTTTTTTTTAATTAAATAAATCAGTTCTGTACTATGAGAAAATACTTGTAGCATTTAAAAAAAAATGTTTTAAAGACATTTTTAATGTTTCTAATGTAGGAAGCATTTCCAAAGTGACAGCCCCTTCCCCTTCTGATAGGCTCTGGCCCCGCCCTCTCTCTAGCAGTGCACCAATTGTATCTAGTAACTGCCCTGTCACATAATATTGCTGGACTACATTGCCCACAATGCTGTGCAAGAACTGAATTAAATAACCCGAGCAAGCGATCGATTACAGGAGAACGGATAGATCTGCAACTTAATCGTTTGTCAGTGTGCAGATTGTATTGATGCGCATATTGAATGGGGGGGGGGGGGGGAAATATATATATATATATATATATATCAACCCCACACTGATGAGACCCATTAAGGTCGAAACAGCTGTCTGTGGGTGGTTTTCTGGGTATGCACCTTAACCCTGGCTGTGCTCAAAGCTGTGACCATGCAGCAAGCTTAAGCCTATAGGGAACCATGTTAAAAATGGTTTTTGAGGCAAAAAGTGACACTGTGTGCTCATTTGCATGTCATTTCCCAGAATCCCTTGCTGCAGGGGAAGTGCTGTATGCTGGGTGATAATGGGGAAAGGCGGGGTTGCAGAGCTGCCTAAGACATGCAGATGAGCATACAGTTGTATTTGCATATATATGTATGCTCATCTGCATGTCTTAGGCACCCCGCCTTTCCCCGCCTATATATACTGTATATATATATATATATATATTTTTTTTTAAACGGCAGCTTGAACTGCAGCTTTAATAAACCCTTCCCTGTAGTGCCTCACTGGCAGTGAAGGGGTTAAAATCATACACCAAGCCGTGTGTGCTGCCTTGGCCTTATATTCAACTGAACAGGGTTCTCCTTTCTTTTAGGTAGAAGAGGAGATACAAACTCTTAGCCAAGTATTGGCTGCAAAGGAGAGACATCTAGCAGAAATCAAAAGGAAACTGGGAGTCACTCCACTGACTGAGCTGAAGCAGAACATTTCCAAAGGATTACAGGATGTCGCTTCCACCACTGTGTACGTTCCCCTCCCAATGCCCCATGTTCAGACCATAGGAATGGGCAGGTTTAGAGTAGTCAGTGGGGAAATTTCTTTCTGTGCTGCGAGTACACAGTCTCATGGTTATTATCTCTGAAACCGCATATGATCGCAGTAAAGCTGGAACTACATGTAATTTTCATGTAATAACAAAGGAGGGAGAGTGAGTAGGTGGTATCATTTTTATTGGAGCAACAAATAGTTGAAATGTTACGAGCTTTCGAACCTCTCTGGGTCGTTCATTGGTGAAGTCCTATCCAATGAAGATCCTGAGAGGTTCGGGTGCTTGTAACATATCAACTACTTGTTGGTCCAATAAAAGGGTTCATACCACCTACTCCCTCTCCCTTCTTACATGGAGGAAAGGACCAACACGGCCACCCACCCTTCTTTGCCTGCAATTGTTAAATAAACAGTCAGTTGTTTATTCGACAGAATCTATATTTTGAGCCATCAGAAGATAACCTGCTAAAAGGTGCAGTGACGATTCAAAATCTTTACAAATCGCCTTATACTCCATGTTTTCTCACCGGGGCGTCCCGCTGATTTACTAAGGCCGAGTCCAAGGAGCAGGCGCGCGCAATGGAGCACATGGCCCCGCGAGCTCGCCTGTCAGTCGAGCGATCTGTGGACTACAGATCCTCGCGTCAGGGAGGCGTGTCGGAGGCGTGGCCGATGATGTCACAGAGCTGGTTTGCCCTCATTAACCGGGAACTACTTTAATAAAACATTGGAAACGAAACAGCAAGGTAATGTGAAGAAACAAAATACTCAATAGTGCATTCATGTCACTCAAGAACATGCTCTCAAACACCAGAAAGTGCTGGACATGCAGATTAGCACAATAATTACTATGAAGATGCATAAAAGTAATAATAATAATAAAAAGAAAACACCTGCTAATACAACCTTCTGGGTGGTTCTTTTTCATGCCATTTTCAGATTCATTTAGTATATTAAATTGAAGCTTGAACACTGCTCCGAAAGTCACCTTGGAGAGTACCAATTCAGGAGCACTGCTGATTTCTATGGCATCAGTATATTCCCAAGGAATGGCTGGTGAAGTGATTCCAATGATGCAGCAATGAGTCAGAAAGCAGACCATGTTGCAAGGCGGACATTTTTCTTTACTCCGAGGGGGAAAAAAATATTTCGCATACATCCTTTCCCAAATTAAACAAGGATGCGTTTCGCATTGAAGTATTCGATCGGGATGAAGAATGAAAAGAAAACATTTTCTGGGTCTCCATTGTGGTTGGAAAGCAGCCGGTTACAGATTTATGCTTCTCGTAACCACTCTTGTGATTGAAACATTATTTATGACACAATCTCTTCTCTTCAGATGAGAAACAAGGCAGCGTGTAAGCTTTCTACCTGCAACTCAAACCCGTAGTTGGTTATTTTCTTACTTTGAAGTCTGTGATTCCTTATTTGAATTGAGATTTAGGTAGCTGTGTGGTGTTATCTGAAGAACAGTATGTCGTTCGCATAATGTTGAAGAAAAAAGCTGTGTGTGCTGTGCACGCGCATAGTAAGTGAAACTTCTTTGACTTTTGTCACAGAAATTGTATTTGTATTGGTGATGTTTTAATTAAAAATCAAAATACAATTTCATTGACAAAACGCAAATAAATTTGACTTAGAACATGCGTACACATCCCTTGTATTTGCACTAAGCGTGAATTCCTCGTGTGTGTGTGTGTGTGTGCGCGTGACTGTGTGTGTGTGCGCGTGACTGTGTGTGTGTGCGTGTGACTGTGTGTGTGCGTGTGACTGTGCGTGTTACTGTGTGACTGTGTGTGACTGTGCGCGTGACAGTGCACGGTGCACGTGACAGTGCGTGTGCGCGCGACTGACTGTGTGCGCGACTGACTGTGTGCGTGTGTCTGTGCGTGTGTGCGTGACCGTGTGTGTGTGTGTGTGTGACCGTGTGCGTGCGTGTGACCGTGTGACGTATGCGCAGCCCCCCTGCACCTCACACATCCCCCTAACCTATTCACAGTCAGTGTGTGTGTGTATGTGTCAGTCAGTGTGTGTGTGTGTGTGTGTGTGTGTGTGTGTGTGTGTGTGTGTGTGTGTGTGTCAGTCAGTGTGTGTGTATGTGTCAGTGTGTGCATGTGTCAGTCAGTGTGTGTGTGCATGTGTGTCAGTCAGTGTGTGTGTATGTGTGTCAGTCAGTTTGTGTGTGTGTGTGTGTGTGTGTGTGTGTGTGTGTGTATATATATGTATGTGTGTGTGTCTGTCACTGTATGTGTGTCTCTCTTTCTGTGTCCTGCCCCCTCTCTCCTGACTCCCCCCCCCCCCCCCTCAAAGGCAGGCAGAGCTGCGGACCCGCGGCGGCTCTGTCTGAGACTCTCCTCCCCCCCTCCCTCACAGACAGGCAGAGCTGCGGACCCGCGGCGGCTCTGCCTGAGACTCTCCTCCCCCCCCCCCTCACAGACAGGCAGAGCTGCGGACCCGCGGCGGCTCTGCCTGAGTCTCTCCTCCCCCCCCCCCCCTCTCACAGACAGGCAGAGCTGCGGACCCGCGGCGGCTCTGCCTGAGTCTCTCCTCCTCCCCTCACACCCCCTCACAGACAGGCAGAGCTGCGGACCCGCGGCGGCTCTGCCTGAGACTCTCCTCCCCCCCCCCCCTCACAGACAGGCAGAGCTGCGGACCCGCGGCGGCTCTGCCTGAGTCTCTCCTCCCCCCCCCCCCTCTCACAGACAGGCAGAGCTGCGGACCCGCGGCGGCTCTGCCTGAGTCTCTCCTCCCCCCCCCCCCCTCTCACAGACAGGCAGAGCTGCGGACCCGCGGCGGCTCTGCCTGAGACTCTCCTCCCCCCCTCCCCCCTCACAGACAGGCAGAGCTGCGGACCCGCGGCGGCTCTGCCTGAGACGCCTACTCCCCTCACAGGCAGGCAGAGCTGCGGACCCGCGGCGGCTCTGCCTGAGTCTCTCCTCCCCCCCCCACCCCCCGGCGAGACGCGGCCGCACTGGGCAGATACCTTAATCAAGGACCCCCCCCCCTCCGGAAGTGCTGCGTGGGCAGAGGGCAGAGGCAGTGTCGGCGGGGAAGGGGGGCAGCGCGTCATCGTCAGCGGGAGCTGGCTTTGAGGGGAACGCTGCAGCGATCCCCTTCTGATGGTGCTGTGGGGAACGCAGCTCACTCTACCCCCCCCCCCCCCCCCCCCGTTCCATGCCTCGGCCGGGGGAGGTCAGCAGGAGTGGCGGCAATTAAATTTTGAGGGCTGCCGCCGCATGTCAGCAGGTGGGGGGAGCAGAGCTCGTTAGGAGCTGCGGCGGCGGTTACCCTCCATGATCCCTGGGCTCCTCTCCTCGACCCCGGTGGCGCTCAGTCAGCGGGACGCAGGAAAGCGGAGGTAGGGAGGAGAGAGGCTGCGCGGCATGGCAGCGGCCGTTAGGAGCGGCGGCTATCGTCGCCGCATATGTCACGGTGTGTGGGGGGTGTGGGGCTCGGGGGGGGGTGCGGGGTGATTGGGATTGGGAGCGGCGCCGGCGGCTATCGCCGCCGCCGCCGCATCTGATTTGTGGAGCGGGTGTGATGTCAGTGTTGGGGTCGGGCTGAGCCAGAGCACAGCCCGGCCTCAACTGCCAGCACTGACGTCACATCCGTTTCATCTCTGTCTCCACAATTCTTTTTTGCCCCATCACGAATGAGGTGCCACTAAGGAAGTTTCACTTCAAAAAAAGCCCATCTCCTCATTTCAGTTCCCTTTCATACACAGGTGTTTCCTTTCTGTGCTCTATTTTCACTTGAAATATGTTCATTTATAGATACAGGAAGACATCAGAAACTCTGTCTCAGGCTGGACAGAAGGCCTCTGCTGCCTTTTCATCTGTTGGCTCTGTCATTACAAAAAAGCTGGAGGATGTAAAGTAAGTATCACATTACCGAGTGAAAGTCTTACATTTAACGCAGTTTGATAGAACGGTTTATGCTGTGCCTGATTTGGTAATGTTTTTGAGGGGAAATGAGGCTGGCCAGCGATGTACGATTTGACACATCCTATTATATAATGGGTGTTTGGTAACTTATCCCTAAAACTTCTTGTAACCATTCCCCAAATTGCAAAGTGACTCACATGGGGCAAAATAGGTCAAAATACATTGATGCAAGCGCTTCAACTTTATGGCTAAGAAGGAGGATCCAAAAATGGCACTTACAAATGTTCTGTTTCTCAATCTAAAACATTGAATTCCTAGAATACAATACATTATTATGAACTGGTGCATCCATGTATTCTGTAAGTTGTCCTTTTCATTGCCAGGGTTTGTTTTTGTTTTTGCTCCACGCCTGACTTATTACACTGAACAGATGTGGCTGATGTTTGGACACACACAGCCAAGATTCCACTTGCTAAGACAACCTGATGCATCATTTTTATTTGGCTCTGCATGTTCCAAGCAGTCCTCCTATGTGTAATCTTTTCAAAGCACGGCATGTGATTTAGGCCCATGCTTCAAAGTAAAACACGTCCTAGTTAATAGCACGGTGTAAATGTGTTGGACTTCACTTCCTAAAACTTATCGTGCCTTTATAGCTTAACGCTGCTCAGAAATTATCCATGTGAATGTGCTGTAAGGTGCGTTTATGGCTTAGGCCAGTTCACTAAATCTGGGCCTATGTTTGTATCGTCACCCACTCTTGACAAGGTTTACTCTCTCTACCCCCTAATCAAGATGCTTCTCTTATCAGGGAAGCTTTGTGCTCCATTCATTCATTGGAATGGAGCTCAAACGTTCCCGAACACTGAGATCTTAGACATCACTTTTTACCCTTTTAAGCCTATAGAAAGACTTTTCAGTGGGAATAAAGCATTTGTTTTGACGGCACTGCTGCCTTTACCATTAATTCACGTTGCAATGATGTGAAAGCACTGAGACATATGATATGAAACCATCTGCAAAATCTTACATTTCATCATTTAAATATATATATTTAATTTACAAATGACAGCTAGGAAACAAGACGAATATCACAGGATAAATAAAATACTTGCTGCTTTGTGCCGTGGCTGGTTAGAGGCTCAGACTTGCAGTACATACCAAATTTGTATTGTTGAAGCAGTTATCAAATCCAATGGTGGGGAATTATTTTTACTTTGCCATCTTTCGAAAACAGAGTGTTACTGGCGGGTTCTCACCATATATAGCGGGCCGTAAAGTCAATGTCTCCTTAAAAATAGTTTGTCCTCTTGAACGGCTTCTTTAGGCTATTCTTGGACAGAGACTTACAATCTTTAAACAAATTGTATCGTGTTGATGTCCAGAGATATAGAACAGCTGTCCCACCCCAAAGCAGTGAAAGAAATGGAACAGTTTTACAATTAACTTCACTTGGGGAGTGATAGATAACAAGGGTCATTTTGAAGCACTCCACAGCAGCATCAGGAGAGTTCTGTTGAGGCCTCATAAGGTCCATATGCTGCCGATTGGTTGCTTATGCTTGTAGTTTGTACGTAACACTGCCACACTTGCTATGTTATACCTCTTTCAGTGTCCCTCTGGTGCTAAAATCTTATTGCCATAAAGCTTATTCCAGCTGCAATGCATTTAACGGTATTTTCCTTTACTAACTCTCACTATCTCTTTTTTCCAATGCTGCCCTATAGTATACGCTCTATACAGCACTCAATTAGTATGCCTGCTATGAGGTAATGTATACTTCTGTGAGAATAGGTACATGCACTGCCCTTTTTTTTAAAATACAGTTTGCTTTTACCCAGTACCCAATGCATGTCATGTTTTTGTTAATATACATAAATAATTTCTATGCTTAAAGGTGTAACACTTTAAAAAACAAAAAAAAAGGAGGAGGATGGAACAGGAAAGCAGACGATTTAACATACAATCTTTGTTGTTTAGCATTTTTGTTTGAGATTCATATTGGGGGCTTAGAATCATTGGACCGTAAAAACCATTTTCCTATGAGCAACGTCCGCAATAAAAAAAATGACAAGAACAGAACTGTGGATTGTTACTCCATAAAAAAGGCCATATTTACTGTTGGAAAGGAGACATTTGTAATGTTGGCTACACCGCTGAATTTAAAATCTACTAGGTAATTTTACTCATTTTGGTGCCGTAGGCGGCTGCATCATTTCATTGCTGTGTTTTGAAGGCAAATAAAGCATTCTAGATATATTATTTGCTTGTCGGATATAATTCTATTCTCACTGGGTGTGATATTACAGCCCGGAGAGCCCGGAGACCTCCCTGATAGTGTCGGAATTTGGGGTTTGAAAATATAAATGTAACCCTGTTTCCCCCCAATCGCAGATAGGGTCTATCACGGGGAAAACTTCACTGGTTACGTGGTATATTGTGGTGCAGACCTGCTGGTAACAGTTGACTTCACTCTCAGGCAGGAGGTATAAAATAACACAGGATTCGTTTTGGTCTTTCTGTATTCAGCAGTCACAGATGATAGCAGTTGTTAGGGTATCCACCCTAAGGATGTCCCTGGATCCACTCCCAGCCAAAGGGCACCGAGAGTGGTCCTTGCACTTCTTTTATCCCCTTGTGGCATAAGAGGTATTGGTCTCCCACCGTTCCCCTAAGAGAGGGCCTAAAACTGCCAGAGCCCTGACAGCTTAGCTGGTTAAACCTTGCCTCTCACGGTAGAGGCAGACTGGCTCAATCAGGAAGTACAATGCAGTAAGTACAGATCCAGTAAGCATCACCCCTGTGCCTCTAATTAGACACAGGGCCTGATGACACTACCTTCTCTGACTCACTGCACTGCAATGAGTGGGGAAAACCCTTGATTACTCCTGGCAAACCAACCCTTACTAGGCATTACTGCCAGGAGGAGGACTGAATAATAGCCCAAAACCTATCAGAGCTACATAAAGAATCCCTGGCGTTTAGGGGTCCCTGGAGGTCTTCCCCAGTGGTTTAGGAATACATAAGCAACCCCACAAAGGTGTTCATTTAAGAGAAGCAAGCAGCCACATTTAGATTGAAAATGTTGGTTTGTATTTGAAGACATAGTCTTGGCAAGCTCCAAACCCACTATATTGTTTATGTAACACCCCTATCCCCCGCCCTCCCCCCCAGACATGAGGGATAGGTTGTACATGAAAAAGATGTAGGATTTCAATGGTCTCTGTGGTTTTGACAGGTTTTAGACCTGTTCAAAGGGGTATATTAGCTCAGTGGTTACCTTGGGCTGCGTCCACGCTGCCGCTGACCACGCTTGGTGCAGTCGGCACAATGAATTGAAACGCCATGAGCGTGCACATATGTTCGTGGGCGCTTGCCGAGACAGAACAAATGGAGTTTGAGGTGCGCTGAAGTGTCACATGACCTCAGTCAATCAGCGGCAGTCACTGTTAGGCCATGCCCCCCCTTCCCCAGAACCCCCCCCCCCCTGTGCGCGCGCACAGAAAGTTGCCGGACACCCTGCGCTCATGTTTGGAGAGCTGGTGACGTCACCGCTCTCAAGCATGAGCGCGGTCAGCAGCACGGGGGCCGCAGCCTTATACTTCTCAGGGCTTGATGGTGATTTAGTGCCAGCTTGTAGTAAAGGAGTTTGGTGAACACCAGAGGGCGCCAGGAATTTTATAACTTGTCTTTATTAGAATACAAAAATAGGCATGTCAAACAGAACAGGTTTTCCATAGTCTTGCAACTCTGGATTCCAGTTTTCTCTCGCCATAGTAAGCGCGACGCGGCGGAGCGACGGCTTGGTCGCGATCGCTGGAAATCATCTCAATTTGAGTTTTCGAGCGACCGTAACCCGCCGTCGCGTCGCCGGCACCATAAGCGTAGCCTTAGAGCTTCTTGCCTACCCAGGACTAATCGGGAATTAACCCTGAATCTCCTGAATTAGACCCCTCTAGTAACCTAGATAGGGAACCACTTCTTCTGTAGTGTAGTCTTGCTGATTCCGTGGTTCATAAGGGCTCCCCTAACACTGGGAACTTGGCCCTAGACTGGGAAAACAATCAAAGGGATTCTGTTTCTTTACCTACCCCAAAGGCTAGCATAGCCCGGAGATCTCCCTGATAGTGTTGGGGTTTGAAAATATAAAGGATCCCTGGAGGTCTTCCCCCGTGGTTTAGGAATCCTCTAGAGGTCTGGAGATATAAAGGTGTGGACCCACCCAATTTATCTAGGGTGTGGCCTATACTCTGCCCCAGTAACTGGCCAGAATAACTGCAGCAACGTGATCACAACTTAGGGGGCGGCCCCAGTTCAAGCTCTGCCCCCCCAGTCAGTCCAGTCCCAGTTCCTACCTTGTCGCGCACCTTTCCCCAGCGGTGCGCGACAGGTTTTCAGACAGGCTGGGAAATTTAAACTCCTAGTTTGCAACGGAGGCGTGGCCACGCCCCCGCCGGCGGTTCAGCCAATGAGGGTGAACCAGCCGCGTGAGGTCATGGCCACACCCCTGCAAACCCACCGCCACGCCCCCTCCCGTCGCAAACGCTCCCTCTCTCCCCCAGATCGCGGTGCAGCAGTGTGTCTTCAGGATGGTCCATGCTGACACTTCTCTTATCCCAAAGCAGTGAATCACACCCTTGGATGGTTCAATTGATGTTTATTGCATATCCTAGAATGTACAGCAGTCCACATTCCCTGGAAGTTTACCTTAAGGCATGAGGCCCATCTAGGTTTCCTTCTGGTGCTCCTCCTGTATCCCCTTATGGGATACAGAGTAGCTGTTGTCACTCCACAGGCGGAGGGAAGAGACGTCCTGATTTCTGGAAGAGTGCCAGTATATGTACTCTGGGGTTGGGCTTGTAACCCTTCTCCATAACAGGGCAGGTCTGATACTGCTAGGCATCATACATTTACATATGACCCAACCAGTATCCTCCCCCAGGCTGACACTCGGGCTGTTGCTTGGCCCGCCCCTGAATACAGTAACTATTTCCCGGGCTGCAATAGCACACTAGGCCCTCATGAGATAATCTAACCCTTCCAGTGCCTGTTCCTAGCAGAACAGTAGTAGTGGCCGGAGGCTATGCTACATTTGTAAAATAAAAGACACCGTATAAAATTGGCAGTGTAGGACCTGCTCAGAGGGTCGATCTTGACATGGTCGCAGGCTTAAAATGTTTTGGCCAAAGGATTTATTTGAATGACATATATATAGATATATATATATCTATATCTATATATATATATATATAGAAAAAATCATCTCAGTTGGCACACTGTAAACATAGGTAAGATGCTGATGCTTGCCCCATATGCACATGTAAAAAGTAGAATTTACCAGATTGGAGTCCGGAAAAAACGAGACAGCACACAGTCTTAGTAGTTCCAATGCAGATGTAATCAAAGTAACATGGCACCACCTCCAACGTTTCGGTACACTCAACGTGACCTTCCTCAGGGACGTGCAATAAGTGAATGCTAATCCACCACCTTATATACCCAAACAAATCAAAATTAAATCAAACTCACCCGTGTAGGAGCAACATTGCCCGCGAAACCGCGCTGCTGTGACACGCATGCATCTGCTGGAACGCATCGCCATCTTGGATTTACCAAAACCTCCCTTTCAACTACGGTGGCCTCAATGGTCTGACTATAGGCACGATCGCGCATGCGCGGACTCGTCTTGTCTCTCTGGGTCGTGACACGCAATTTGCTGCTGAAACGCATCGCCATATTGCTTCCCAGCGTAGTACACAGTTAACCTAGCTACGGTGTCCCGAATGGTGCATATTGCCTATATAGTGGCGGTTCGCGCATGCGCGAACATACCCAGGCAACTCAATGCGCATAATGTAATATAGCGCAGGCTCTTTATTCCTCAAGTGCTGACCCCACTATATGCATAACGGCACCCATATATGAACACGACCTCAAGGACCTGTATGAGGATCTGTGATTACAAGTGCCCAAACTACATAAAGCAAGGCACCTGGCTGATGGGACCATTGGGGGGGATATGATATGTTGTCACATTAAAGCATATTTGAATGTATTTGGTTGTTTGCTTGATCATATATACAGAGGGACCCGTTCCAGCATGAGGACGCATAGCACACACAGCTACCTTACAAAAACCAATAAATTAAACAACAAACATGTGAAATGATGTGTGCATCACTGTAAGATATATTGTTATCAATGTCCCACTATAATAAATACTATAACTACAATGACTAAAATAGTCTAAAATCGAAAACCAGATACCATGTATGATCACACCCATCTCTTCCTAAATAGAGTGACCAATGGGCTTTTAGTATATTTGCCCAATGAGACAACATGTAATTAACAAGAGTAAGTCTATCCGGAGCCCACATTCATACTGTACTCCTTAAGCAAAGTCCGTCCTAAAGCCAGCTTATAACCGACAGGACATATTTACACGACATGTCACATATTTAGAAGTCTCATATACACCATGTAGTATCTACGATCTCGAAGCGGGACATAGAACAAACTTGATGCACACACCAACACCCTAGGGTGAAAAAGTGAAAATGACAATACAAGGGCACATATGGAAATAACACATGAAGACGTACTGCAGAAATATCACGAAATAAACATTGACACGAAAAGACAAATAATTACAGAACAATAAACAATTGCTCATCAGCACAAAGTGTCATAGTCCTGACATCATTCATAAGAAACATCCCAACGAAAAATCTTCGTTTAGGCCAAAAGGGGCCACAGTTTTTAATTCAAAGATGTGCCTCGCTTCGCTTTGCAATAAAAGTCTGTTTCTATCACCCCCTCGTGCGAGCACTTTGACCTGTGAGATAGGCATGCACCTAAACGTTGCCAGTGAATGTTTAAAGTCCCTAAAATGTTTGGCAACAGGGAGACATTTGAACTCCAAATCCTTGGCGTCTGTAGATAATGCTTTACGAATTGTTGAACGATGGATGGCTATGCGTTCTTTAAGCATTCGCACTGTCTTCCCAATATAGAGTAAACCGCATGGACATTTAATCAAATATATAACAAATTTTGATTCACAATTCAGATGTTGGTGAATTTTGATTTTGGTCCCATTATGTGGATGGCAATAGAAAGACCCCACCTGCATATATTGGCAATTTGTGCAACCCTTACACCTGTAGGCCCCAGGTTTTTGGGTTAACCAAGTTTTGTCCTTGCTATATTTGTCAGCTGGATCTGCTTGCGTGATCATGTCCCCAATTGACGGACCACGGCGAAAACAAAACAAGGGGGGTTCACGGAAGAATTTTCCTATTTTATCATCATTGGCTAAGACATGCCAATTGTCTCTAATGCCACGTTGTATGCATGGGGACGCAGTGCTAAATGTGCTTATAACATTAAATCTTGAGCTGTTTGATTGCTCGCCCAGTTCGGTGTTGGTACGATCTGAATTCTCCCATCTGATCACACGATCCAGTGCATCTTTAACGTCGACCGGACTATAACCTCGCTCTAAGAACCTGTTAGCCATGTTGATAAGCGCAGGTTCCAACTCATTGTGATCACTGGTGATTCGCTTCACCCGTAATAGTTGTGAATACGGAAGCCCCTTTTTTAACGGGGCCGGGCGGTGGCTTGTGGCATAAAGCAATGTGTTCCCATTGGCCTCTATAACTATGGTCCAGTAATACCCTTCTGGATTGCCCAACCACAGTGTCGCTAGTGTTATTATTGGGGTTCCAAGAGGGTATTTGCACTCAGGGTTACCTTTAGTCAATTTTTGGAGAGATCCCAATAATATTTTTTACATTGCCATTAATACAGTGCTGCCCATGTCGTCTGCATTAAGCCTCAGTGTTAGTGTGGCCAGTAACGCCTTGCACAAGCATTGATTGGTTCAGAGGCTGTCACATGAGGCGACAGCCCCTGAAAAGTCAAATATTCCCGGCTTCCAAAAATCGCGTCGCTTTGTCGCTGTCGCGCTTACTATAAGCGCACGTGGTGGCGACAATGCATTTGTTTTCGGGCGTCGCCGGCACAATAAGCGCAGCCTAAGGCTGCATCCATAGAGGGTACAGCCGTGCGGAGGCTGATGGAAAGCGGGTCCGGGGGCATGTCTATGGGCGGGCCAGTAACGTCACGGAGCTGGTTCGCCCTCATTGGGCGAGCCGCTCACGTGACCACCCTATCGCACGAGAAATCAGTTTTGACTGATTTCACGCACATCGCACACCCCCTCCCGCGCGCCCGCACGCTGTATAGACGCGATCACTGCCTTTAGTCTGCCCCTGTATGGACGCAGCCTAAGAGTTGCTATTGCTATCTCCTCCAAAAGGCAAAGTATCTGCACAGCAACAGGGGACCTGTGTCATCCTGCCCCCAGCAGGCCACTCTGTTGGGCCCCGTGGCAATATATTTAGTGTCTCAGCCCGGAAACCAACAAAATGAATTCTCTTCTCAGAAGTATTGAGTCCTTTAAAGGTTGGGAGACCAGTGTAAAAGCATTTTATGAACATTTGTTATTTTTTTCATGCATTAAAAAAAGGAAGAAATGATATTGTACATGGGGAGATGTCGCACAAAAAATATAACGGCGTTTTAATATAATACCGTACTATCTCTTTTTTCAGGGACTGTAGTGTGCATGACATGTTCTAATTTTAATACTTATTTTATTTTTTTTATATCTTTTGTAGGAATTCTCCCACTTTCAAGTCTTTTGAAGAAAGGGTGGAAACTTTAAAGGTATGTTCTGAAAATAGTTTTAGGATATCTTGTGTCAGTGCTGATTGTTAAAGCGGCAATGCCCTGAAAACATTTTATTTATTTTTTTAAACCTAGCTTACTTGAACCCTGGGCTTTCTTTCGAGCTCACCTCTAAGACCCCTGGGAACTCCCTGTTTTCAAACGGCACATTTAAAAATAAAAATTATATACGGTATATATTTATTTTTGTAGTTTGAGAAAACGACAAATATGGCTTCTGGGGTCACCAATAGAAAGCTGTCATATCATTTTTTGATAATCATGACTTTCTATTGACTGCTGGAGCAAACTGACCCTGCAACTTGCCGCTTGTGAAACGGGGACCCCAGGCGTGGGGGGGACCATAGATCAGCAGGATCCCCCCCCCCCAATTCAGGTTAAGAACTAAACAAGGAATGCAACACTGAACATTCCTTGCTTAAAAATTGTCCCCCAGTTTTGTTAATTGTCTGACCGCTGGTGAAACGAGGAAGGCGAGAGGGAAGGCAGCCAGGGCATACAGGCATTTACAATACGATCATTCATGCTGAATACTGGTAGCAACACAGATTCCCAGAGTAACACACAAGCTTAATATGCAGCTGTAGATGATGGTATTACTCCGGCTAAAGCGATGCATGAACTCTACCGCTTTATTACTGTAAACGCCATTGAAAACCATAGTAATGTGTTCCCTCTCTTAATGCGCACTATATTGACCACGTTATTTTTTGTGTTCCGCGGTAAGGGGGTAATATCCGCTCATCTTTTATTAAACTCATTAAAAAACTAAAAAACAGGAAGGAGCTGAAGACTTAAGAACAAAAATAGAATATAAAGTAATAATTAGATTAAATAACAAAAGAGATTATTAGCACTATTGGTCCCTTACTTCAAATAGAACTAACTAAATCTGGGTATTTTGATGACCCCTTTTATTTCACCAACATGTAATTTGCAGTGTACCAGCTCTCGGACCTCACAGTGCTCTTTTATTCTAACATATCACCAATGCGCTCTGTTTTAGACGAAAGTCGGTGGCGGCAAACCAGCCACAGGAGATTTTGGAGAGGTTTTAAACTCCACCGCCAATGCCAGTGCCACGGAGCCCCTGACAGAAAAGGAGCTGGAGACCCAGTGAGTCCCAACTCTCTCCAGCCGACCACTGCAAGATGCTGCAAGCAAAACTTAAGCACACCCGTAACATCCTCTTCTGTTTCCACAAGGCCCGCCCCGTGTCTCTCCATCACTCTGCCTTTGTATCTTCCACTTTTAGATATCACTCCTTCTGCATTGGAGCGGACCACAATGCATTGCAGTGCCGCCCAGGGCTGGAGGAGTTCAAATGAAGCACTATGTTTTGTTGCTGGGGAAGAAGCTGTAAACACATTTGTCAAATTTATTATTATTTTTTTTTATCAGGAAAGGGCCTTTTTATGCATAACTTTCAATACGTTATCCCTTATTACTGCCAATAGTTTTACACTGGAAACTTCCTTCACTATTTTTACACTAATGAAGAGAAAAAATAATTTGTACAGTAAACTTGATCTGTATTGCTTCCAACTGAGCGGTGCCATGTTTCTTACTAGAGTTTAAAGATGCATTTTCTCTTATTCATGGTCAGAAACTAGCAAATAATTATAACAAGTCTGTCCCAATTAATTGCTGAATTTCAGCATACGGTTCTGAAGTTGCTACAAGGATAAAAAGCCCTACACAGTCAGCATTTTCAGTGGGCTAAATGTAAGTTTTCCGTTTGCATGATGTTTTTCAACTGCATAAAGAACAACTTTTCAGTGGTAATGGATGTATTGCTACATGGTTGTGTTGGTGAATGGTCTACAAGCACAAGAGACCTTAAATAAAGCATATAGAAATGTAAAGTTTCACATATGGACTGCCTGTATTAAACATATTTCAATATAAAAAAAATGAATCTGTTTGTTGCCGGTCGCTCTGGCAGTGATGGGGTTAATTAGAATGGAAACCTGTTTGAAAGAGTGAATGCATCTTTAACAGCAAAGTTCTTTATTTTGCTTTTTGTTGCCAGTTTTTATGACCTGTGATCATTTTGTACAACGCCCTGTATTGTTTTATAGCAACAAGCTTTCACTTTGGTTTACTAATGATTGTCAGAGGGCTAGCAGACCTTGCCTCCCTGTAACTTGTGTGTAATTTGCATGGTACAAGGTGGGATATGTAGATCAAGCACTCGCTAAGGGGACAGGCCTTGGTTCGTTTTCAGCTACAAATCATTTACTTTTCCTGCTAAAAATCGGGAGTTGGCCAGTAACCTGGTAAGTGAGACTTGAAACTTTCCTATGTTAAGCAAGCAAATTGGCTCATTGCACCAAGCGGATCATAGTCTATTTATGGCCGAAAAATCCCCATTGAAGTCGATTTTGGGGTTTTCGGTTGAAAAAGGGCCAGGTCCGCCACATCGGACAGAATATAATTACCCCCTCTGAGTATGAATCAGTTGGGACGCCCAAGAGTTTTTATTTTATTTTGGGAAACTGTAAATTGTCATCTATGAATGGGTTGAACTACCATGATGTCAACTGGTCTGTGTGAATTGGGTTCAAGATCACTGCATTAGCCTGGGGGAAACGTCAATTTTAACCTTCTGGATAAATGTATTTCCACAGACAATGTGTCCTGCTGATTTTAGTGAAATATATTTACTGTACCAATAAATAATGGTGAGTTGCTTCACACAGCCCAAATCTAAGATTTTGTAGTGAATAAGTGTGCACTTGTATTTAACCCCCACGCTGCCGGAGTGGAGCCCCAGTGCACTGCACCATGCATTGCACACAAGTCTAGCAGCAAAACCTTTTAAGGGCTATGCTTCTAAATGGTTAGAGGTTTATTTTCTTGTCATTTGATCTACAGTTGTGCTAGTGATGTTTGATTGTTATGCCAAATATATTGTCACCAAATAGGATATTTTTGGTGGTGGGACAATTGTTTATTGGAGGGTAGGGAGGGGGGGAGGGTAGTATGCAAGGAATGTTTTTGTGATTTCAGCCAAATTATATTGTTTGTTTAATGTGCTGGTTAATAATAAAAAAAAAATAAAAGTTTGTGCGGCGTTACCAGAATCTAGTTTGTATCGCAGATTTTCTTAGTACTGTATGTGTAAACTGCTTAATAAAGTCGTGTACATTGTCCACATGCTGTCTGTCTATAAGTGAATGCAGAAGGGAACTAAATATTTGTCCTGCATCGAGCACAATTCTCTAATGGTATTCACTTGTGTTGTACTGGATAGTGTTGAAAACAAAAAAAAACAAAAACGGGTACCGGTCAAAATCAATGGTTCTACCCTGCCGGGTACCTGATTACCCGGTTTGGCACTTACCTGCAGGGTTGCGGCAACATCTAGGAACAGCAGCAGCGGTCCTCTGGCGGTGGCAGCATCCGAGGTGTCTTCAGCCGGCGGGGGACAGCAGGAATCCATTCCATAGTACCGGAGCAGGTAAGCAGTGTGTGAGCCGCCGGGGATCCACGTGACCGGAGCAGGAGACGGAGCGTTCCTATTGGACACACGGTGAAGACACCACCAGTGCTGCCATCGCCACAGGACTGCTGCTGCTATTCCTAGATGTCGTCAGAAAGGTAAGTAATAAGATTACCAGGTAATGTCCGGGTAGCTGGAAATGTGCTGCTGGGTACCGGGTAATTCCGGGTACTCGGTACCCCCCTAGTATTCACACTGGTTTTCACAAACAGCTGTGTGACTGCAGTGTAAACTTAATTTTGTGCATATAGTAGAATGCAGACCTGTTCACCTAGCTTAATTAAAATGAGTGCTTTGTAATACTAAATTACGGTTTCACTCTTAAGATTGTTACTCAAAATAAATCAAAACAAAATGATCATTCTCAATATTTCATATATAGAAGCAAGCTGACATGAAAATAAAGTGTCAAATGTTACATTTGTATTGCATATAGAATGCTAAAGTCAATATAATGTTGGAGATTAAGCCTTCATATCTTCTATTAATGATCACCATCATACGGTTTTGTGTTACAAAACATGGTAAACATCTTCTGACAAACAAAAATAGTACCAGCACTCTCTGTCTCTTAGCTAATGATACTGAAAAAAAACCAATGGAGTGAATATGAATAATTTTAATTAACTGAAATTCTAACAGTAGCCTGTGTGTCAATGAAAAAATCAATATCACCATGGGAAAAGTCAATATGTAGGGGGGAAAGAGAGAGAAGGGGAAAAAACACATTAAACAAAAGGAAAAACCACAAACTGGAAAAAGGAAAGCAACGTTTCGAGGGGTGACCTCTTCATCTGGCCCATTTCCCCCTGGACCCAAAGGGTCCCAGAGGTACTTCCCTGAGCCTTCCCTCCCCACTGTCAAAAATCTCACTCACTAAACACACAATATATGTCATGAATCGTGAAGCGGACCGAGTAAAAATGTAAACAACAGATATCAATCACTAAACTAAAGATCATGAATTATGCAAAAGCAAAGTGTATATGCAGACATCCGTTGTCAAACAGTAAATGAATTAGAGCAGGGTTTCCCAAACTTTTTTTTCCGTGACCCGGTTATTTTTTAACTTCTTTTTCGTGACCCACTAAAAAATGTATCGCCTATAGGGCCTGCACAGACACACACACACACAGCCACTGATACACACACAGACACACACACAGCCGCTGATACACACTCACACACAGCCACTGACACACGCAGCCGCTGACACACACTGATACACACACAGAGCCGCTGATACACACGCACGCAGCCACTGACACACACGCAGCCACACAGACACTGCTACACACACACACTGATACACACACAGAGACACTGCTACACACACACACACTGATACACACACACTGATACACACAGACACTGCTACACACACACAGACACTGATACACACACACTTACACTGATACTGATACCCACAGACACTGATTCACACACAGACACACACACACACTGATACAGATACACACACACACAGACACTGATACACACACACTCGCTCTCCCCTATGTGCACACAGACACAAACAGTGAATTACAGGCAACGACGGATGTGGGTGGGAGGGAGGGGGCCAGGGACACTTGGGTGGGTGGGAGGGGGCCAGGGACACTTGGGTGGGTGGGAGGGAGGGGGCCAGGGACACGGGTGGGAGGGAGGGGGCCAGGGACACTTGGGTGGGTGGGAGGGGGCCAGGGACACTTGGGTGGGTGGGAGGGAGGGGGCCTGGGACACGTGGGTGGGAGGGAGGGGGCCAGGAACACTTGGGTGGGTGGGAGGGAGGGGGCCAGGAACACTTGGGTGGGTGGGGGGCCAGGGACTCTTATGGGGCCAGGGACACTTGGGTGGGTGGGAGGGAGGGGGCCAGGGACACTTGGGTGGGTGGGAGGGAGGGGGCCAGGGACACTTGGGTGGGTGGGAGGGGGCCAGGGACACTTAGGGGGCCAGGGACACTTAGGGGGCCAGGGACACTTGGGTGGGTGGGAGACAGGGGGCCAGGGACACTTGGGTGGGTGGGAGACGGGGCCAGGGACACTTGGGTGGGTGGGAGACAGGGGGCCAGGGACACTTGGGTGGGTGGGAGACAGGGGGCCAGGGACACTTGGGTGGGTGGGGGGCCAGGGACACTTGGGTGGGTGGGAGACAGGGGGCCAGGGACACTTGGGTGGGTGGGAGACAGGGGGCCAGGGACACTTGGGTGGGTGGGAGACGGGGCCAGGGACACTTGGGTGGGTGAGAGACAGGGGGCCAGGGACACTTGGGTGGGAGGGAGGGGGCCAGGGGCACGTGGGTGGGAGGGGGGCCAGGGACACTTGGGTGGGTGGGAGGCAGGGGGCCAGGGACACTTGGGTGGGTGGGAGACAGGGGGCCAGGGACACTTGGGTGGGTGGGGGGCCAGGGACACTTGGGTGGGTGGGAGGCCAGGGACACTTAAGGGGCCAGGGACACTTGGGTGGGTGGGAGGGGGCCAGGGATACATGGGTGGGTGGGAGACAGGGGGCCAGGGACACTTGGGTGGGTGGGAGACAGGGGGCCAGGGACACTTGGGTGGGTGGGAGACAGGGGGCCAGGGACACTTGGGTGGGTGGGAGACAGGGGGCCCAGGGACACTTGGGTGAGTGGGTGGGAGACAGGGGGCCCAGGGACACTTGGGTGGGTGGGAGGGGGGCCAGGGACACTTGGGTGGGTGGGAGGGGGGCCAGGGACACTTGGGTGGGTGGGAGACAGGGGGCCAGGGACACTTGGGTGGGTGGGAGACAGGGGGCCAGGGACACTTGGGTGGGTGGGTGGTAGACAGGGGGCCAGGGACACTTGGGTGGGTGGGTGGGAGACAGTGGGCCAGGGACACTTGGGTGGGTGGATAGGGGACAGGGACACTTGGTGGGTGGGTGGGAGACAGGGGGCCAGGGACACTTGGGTTGGGAGGGAGGGGGCCAGGGACACTTGGGTGGGTGGGAGGGAGGGGGCCAGGGACACTTGGGTCGGGAGGGGGCCAGGGACACTTGGGTGGGTGGGAGGGAGGGGGCATGGGACACTTGGGTGGGTGGGAGGGAGGGGGCCAGGGACACTTGGGTGGGAGGCAGTGACTGGGTGGGGTGACTTACCTTGCCGCCGGACGCTTTCCCCTGCTGCCCCCGATATCCCCTGCTGCCCGGGATGGGAGGTGGGCTTGGGGGCTCGGGAGGGGGTGCCACGGGAGGTGAGCTCTGGAAGCTGGCCGCGGGGGGAAGCGGGCTGCAGTAGGAGCTTGTACTTCCACCCTCCCCCATGTAACGTGCGGGCCGCAGAGGAGCTGGTACTTCCTCCTCCGTCCCACGTTGGGAGCGGGGGGGAGGAAGGGAGCGGGCCCTGCTTGCCCTGCGCAAGCGCGCGTGACCGCGGGGGGAATCGCCGCCATTTTTTTTAACTTGAGCGGGGGAGACGGGAGACACCGCGCGGCCAGCTTCCCTGCGACCCGGCAATTTTGGGGCCGTGGCCCGGTCCACCATTTGGGAAACGCAGAATTAGAGCAAACCCTCTGTCCTCTGCTCCTCGTGCCCTGTGGAGTGATTCATGACATATATTGTGTGCTTAGTGAGTGTGAGATTTTTGACAGTGGGGAGGGAAGGCTTGGGGGAAGTACTTCTGGGGACCCTTTGGTAGCAGGGGGAATGGGCCAGATGAAGGTCACCCCTCGAAACGTCGCCCCCCTAGTTTGCTTTCCTTTTTCCATTTTGTGTTTTTTTTCCTTTTGTTTCATGTGTTTTTTTCCCTTCTCCTTCTTTCCCCTTTACCTCCTACATATTGACTTTTCCCATGGTGATATTGATTTTTTCATTGACACACAGATTACTGTTGTTAGAATTTCAGTTAATTAAAATTATTCATATTCACTCCATTGGTTTTTTTCAGTATCATTAGCTAAGAGACAGAGAGTGCTGGTACTATTTTTGTTTGTTAGTACTTGTGAGGTGAATAAGGGTCCCTTGCTGTTCCGTGAACCCTGCAAACCTGCTTAGTTTCCCGGTCAGAGTGCTGTCTATCACCCCCCTTTCTGCCATGGTAAACATCTTATTGCAATTCTTGGTCTTGCTGTACCATTTTGACGCTTCCAATAACCATGGTGAAGCCATTGTGTGCATTACTTAATTCAGTTTAACGTTTTGAATACGGTTTACCAATGGAATGGACTTGCTAAAACAGATTGGTAATCTTTATAATGACATGGACATCGTTGTCTCCCCATCTATCAGAGGACTGCACAGAAGAAGAATTGAGGTCAATTGTCTTCTGTAAGGAAAAAGCACATCCTGCTTTAATGTAGTGATATCACACAAAAGGGAGGGCTGAAAGTGAAACATCTCATGTTCCAGGATATTAGGAGGTCGTCAATTACCTATATTTAATCTGATAAACATTTCATAACCATTGGTTCACTTTGGTGCAGTGGTGTAGGTCAAAGTTCCAGTAGCCATAATGGTCTTGGACAAGTTTAGTATTTTTGGAGATCGTGATAGTTTTGGATAAAACAAGAGAGTTCTCCATAAATAAAATGATCGTGTATGGGGCTCTTGAAACCTTGTGTGTGTTGTAGCATCACAGAGGAAAATAAACCTACATCCTCTCCTACACACATCCTTTAATGAAAAGCCGTAAGTAAGAACATTAATGTAAATAATAAAATACAATGTTCATAATTTGATTCAGTACTGGGCATGGACTGACAACTTAGGCCGTGCTTATAGTCCTGGCTACGCCGCAGCGATTTTTGCTTAGTGTAGGAAGCAAGAGATGGCGACCGGGGGGTTGTGGCCATGAGCGGTTCACCCGCATTGGCTGAACTGCTCACGTCCCTGCTGATGTCACGCAGCGGTTGCTGAAAAATCAATTTTCATTGACTTCCAGCGAAAGCGACCAAGCCGGCTTAATTAAACTTGTTTTGACGAGACGTTGCGTCGCCAGGACTAGAAGCGTGACTTTAAGGTGAAAGCAAGTGAAAGATTGGATTGAGGGCGAGAAAAGGTATTTAATTAAAAAGATAAATATTATTGGGCTGATGGCGTTCCACCAGCTTTATTGTGGCCATGACTGACAGACCATGGAAAACATAGATAATTCCCTTACCGCCACGTGGACAGAAAGTGAGACACTTATACCCCAAACTGGTATCTGTCAGATCTGCTAATTGGGATGTTTTTAAACTGTGTGTGTTCTACTTGTAGACTCTGTAAACAAACTTACATTCTGAGTTTAAACCATGCATATCCTAAAACATTTTTTTTATTTTCCGCCTTGTCAAAAATTTAAATGTCAATATTTTGAATTTAAAACCATTACATTATTGATTGCACATTTATCATTGCTGAGCAGCGTCGCTTAATACCATTTTCATTAAATCTAGCCATAAGTGCCACGATTAACCACGTAAATATAACAACCAAAGAATGAAAAGATTCAAAATACAATCTTCGGAACTTTTAATAAAACATTTTTTTCAAACTTATTTAAAAGGAGTTTTTAGATGCATATTTTAGAAAAAACCTGATACGCCAGCCCACCTCGCAAAGGCAAAACTCAAAATAATAGGTCCTATTCTAACAATAAATGATTACTTTATTTCATGAGCTGAACTTCCCCATCACATATTAATTGGGAAGAAATCTTAGACTGCCACAGTTTAAAAGCATTAATCCACAGTTTAAGATCACCCAATATGCATAATTTATATCTTAATACTTTCTGTAGCAGTGCTGTTGGATGATCTTGTATGCAAGAGCAGAAGTAAACCAATCCAATGGAAGGGTCCTGCTTTGATTTGGAGGTAGACATATACTTTGGAAAACATAAGTAAACTGAAAAAACCCTTTGAACGAATAAATAAAAAAGCTTTAATGATATTAAATTACATCCATTACTGTAGCGTTAAGTGATATAATAAGGTTAATTGTATGCACCATTAAATGAAAGTGAGGCATTTCACATAGATGTGCAAAAGATTTGTTCACTTTTGTTCTTGTATATAAGGTCAAACCCCAGGAAAATTCCTATAGATACTATGAAGACTAAAATTATGTATATTGGGCGATCTTATTAAATTGTAGATTCTAAATTGAATCTCTTAATTAGGATATTCAGAATAACACATACCGTAATTATATCTAATCTACAGAGACACTCCATTCACATTATATATATATATATATATATATATATATATATATATATATATATATATATATATATATACACACATACATATACATACAGTGTTCGACAAACCTATACATTTGCTCGCCCCGGGCGAGTGGATTTAACCCCCGGGCGAGTAAATATTGGCCCAAGCAGCACACGTTTGGTACTAGGTGGCGAGTAGATTTTTTTGTGTGGCGAGTAGATTTTTTGGTGATTTGTCAACCACTAATATATATATATATATATATATATATATATATATATATATATATATATATAATCACACACATTGATCCACCATGAGTTAGAGATGAAGATTATTTGACAAGTACAACTGATGTTTTGCACTTCACTTGTGATCCTCTTCAGTACAAGCTTGTACTCCCTCCACCACCAGTTGTCCAGTAATGGGCCAGGGATCTTTGTCACAATACAGAGTTGATCAGACTGTACGGGATCGCAAAGCACCAGGCAAAAAGCAAGGGTTAAATAAACAGAGGTTTATACTGGCCAGAGCCAATAGTGAAAAACATTGGTACAAACAGAGCAATAACTCACCAGAATGGGGTCATAGGGACTCCTAGGTGCAGGGTACTGCAGAAGCTACCTTACTCTTGATATCCCAGTAACCAGGGAGGGATGACCGGTCCAGGCCAACACAGTTCATGATACCGCTGGCATCACAGTGCGGTGTATTGCTACATTACTTCAAGGTGTGTGTTTATTTATATATATATATGTAACGGGTATTCCCTATGAATACAACCGCTACTGCCTGCTGTGCAACCTGTGTGGCTCTCAGGAGCCTAAGCCTCCGCTTGGGGAACCTGGGGTACATGCATATGGTACATCTCGTGGTGCAACGCCTCCACCTGGGAGGGATCCCAACGAAGTGGAAGAAGGCCCTCACAGGAAACAATCACACAAAGCAAACAATATAAAACAGGACTGGCTTTACTGCATAGCAACACATATATCATCACAACCTTCATGCGCCACAGCGGACGCTAACCACACTGCGCCACGGCGGACGCTAACCATACTAGGCGTCACGGCGGACGCTACCACCTCTGGCGTCATGGCGGACGCTAACCTCCCACAGAGTGATCCCACCCCGTGTCCAGTAATCCCCACCCAAATGTCTCGCACCCCCAAAGTCAAATACCACTGTGCATGTGTATGTGTGACTGCGCAGCCACTATGTCTGGTGATAGGCCTGGTTGGTGCACGTGAGTTGCAGGTTACCTGCCCGGGCTCCAGCCACGGGTACCGCGATATCACTGGAGATCCGCCCGATCCGACGTTGTCCTCCACACCGCGTTGGGTGAATTCCAGCGCGGATAATATCACCTTAGTCCCAGGGTCTTTGTTGGTGTTCTGAGCCCAGAACCCACCTCACAGGGCCGCACGGCTTCAGCACTGTGTCCCTGACTAAGCTACCAATAAATGGGGCAGTGTCCCTATCTAGGGCCTGTCCCTATACTCCACAAGCTACTAGGTGGCTCAGGACCTGACTGGGACCTTGGGGGCTGCTGGCCTAATGCAGAGGGTCACTCACCCCTGCATCCACCTCTTACCCCTAGCTGGTCCGGATCCTGACTGCCTGCGTGGCTGCAAACCCCGCGAAATGTATCCATCTGTTCCCAGGCAAATCCCTCAGCCCTATTGGCTCCCTGGCGTCAGGTGTCTCTGCCCCTAAGCACCCTGGGGGCTGGCAGTCTATTCTCGCGCATGCGCGAGCTGTCTGGGGCCTCCCGCGCTGTGCTCTGCCACTGCGCATGCGCAACAGCCCTAACATGGCGGCGCCCTGCTTCCCGAGCCGCCGGGAAGCAGGGCAATTCACCCAACGCGGGAAGCAGTGGCAATTCACCCAACGCGGTGTGGAGGACAACGTCGGATCGGGCGGATCTCCAGTGATATCGCGGTACCCGTGGCTGGAGCCCGGGCAGGTAACCTGCAACTCACGTGCACCAACCAGGCCTTAGCGACGGCCCGATCGCGTCCCCGGCAACCGGCCCGCTCGCGTCCCTAGCTACCAGGGATTCCTCTGCTCGCGCTCCAGCCCGATCCACACGCGCGCTCGCAACTGGGAAGGAGGGGGTGAGTGCGCGAGGGGGAACCTGGCTACACGCGAGGGGGGACCTGGCTACATCCTCCCCCTGGTGAAAATTCCAACGTCCTCGCTTGGACCACATACTTCCCACCAATGTACAAAAATTATATAATAAAAATGCAGTAATATATATAACTTAGCACAGGTAACTCTAAACAAGATTGCATAACTCGTTGAGCATCACAATCACAGACTGTATCTTACTACGAGAACACTGCTGAGCCTCATAATGGGGTGCCCCCATTTGATCGTAGGTAAGCCGAGTTGGCGGGTACCTGACTCGTTGACTCCGTCGGAGTTGTTCTTCAGCAACTCCCTCGGGGGAGTAATACGCATAGTCCTGAGGCCTAGCCTCTTCCCTTGAGGGGAGAAATGTCTCTGAGGGTACAAAACACGGGCTCTGTGGATCCAAAGGCTGGCCTGTTGGTGCCACCTTAGTAGGCATTGGCCTACGGGGCCCTTTACCAGTAGCTCCTTCGGGCGATGCCCCTTCTGTGGGATGGTCCCTTTGAGAGGGTCCCTCCATAGGGTCTTCAGGAGTTTCAGAGTGAGTCTCGTTAGTTACAGTCTCTTGACCCACCTCTGATAGATCGAACTCACCGTTGAGCGGTGTGGCCTGTAGTTCCTCTTCTTCGTCTCCCACTTGGGGGATGGGGAGAAGGTGATTACGATGCCAAACCTTTACCCGGCCATCGGTGTCTCTGATGCGATAAACCGGGAGGCCGGGCATCTGTGACTCTACCTCATATACGCCATCTCTCCACCGGTCCGCCAGTTTATGTTTTCCGGGGATTCCCAAATTACGAAGTAACACTGCATCCCCAGGACGTAACTCTCGATACTTGACTTTATTGTCATATCGTCTCTTGTTACCAGCATTCAGTTTGGCTGTAGACTTCTCAGCCTGTTGGTAAGCTTGTTGCAGACTGTCTTTTAGCCTTTGCACGTACTTAAAATGAGTGGTATTGAATATCCCGTCCGTTGATACTCGAAGACGCACATCTACTGGAAGTCTAGCCTCCCGCCCAAACATGAGGAAGTACGGGGAGAACCCAGTGGACTCATGGCGAGTACAGTTGTACGCGTGTACCAAAGTTTCTACATGACGACTCCATTCTGTTTTCTGCATTCCCTTCAGGGTTCCAAGCATGTCCAACAGGGTCCGGTTGAATCGTTCAGGTAAAGCATCTCCTTCAGGGTGGTACGGAGTCGTCCGGGATTTGGCGATGTTCAGCATTTTAAGTAATTCTCGGATTAGAGTACTCTCAAAATCTCGCCCTTGGTCGGAGTGAAGTCGGTTTGGAAGACCGTAATGAACGAAGAACTTTTCCCATAGAACTTTCGCGACCGTGATAGCCTTCTGGTCTTTTGTGGGGAAGGCCTGTGCATAGCGGGTGTAATGGTCCGTGATGATCAGCACATTACCGATTCCTCGACTATCAGGTTCGATACACAGGAAGTCCATACACACCAGGTCCATTGGACAAGAACTCTTCAGATGGGCCATGGGAGCTGCTCGGGTAGGCAACGTCTTGCGTTGAACGCACCGGGAACAACGGCGGCAGTGTTGTTCCACCGCTTCCTGCATCTTGGGCCAGAAAAAACGGTCTCGGACTAGCCCAAAAGTCTTCTCTACACCGAGATGCCCGTGTTCATCGTGTAGAGACTTCAACACCATATATCTCAAGTTTTGGGGTAGAACTAGTTGTCGACTATCAGGGTGGTTATGATATTGGACTACCCTATAGAGCAAACAATTATCTATCTCGAACTTGTCCACCTCACGCATGAGTAACGCGACCAGATCTCGGGGAGCACTCTTCAATAGAGCGGGGTTCTTTCGCTGAACGGCTTGTCGGATTATGCTGATCACGGGATCTCTTAATTGATAGTCCACTAAGTCTTTCCATCTTATGACTTCGTCCTGGGTTATGTTCATCCCTGCGGGGTCGCAGTAGGCAGCAGGGATCGCCTGCGACTGGCACCCTAGCGAATCAGCAACTCTTAGTTCAGAGAAAGCGACCTGATCATTGATGACGGCCGCTATACTACACATTGCTCGCATCCCAGGTCC
The DNA here is from genome assembly GCF_040206685.1 of Ascaphus truei. Lineage (NCBI taxonomy): Eukaryota > Metazoa > Chordata > Amphibia > Anura > Ascaphidae > Ascaphus > Ascaphus truei. The sequence continues at coordinate 85,702,216 of NC_134484.1, forward strand.
AGGGATCTCTTCCCATTCATCATCGTCAGGGGTAGCACTCAATCCTGGTCGTCGTGATAGAGCATCGGCCCCAATGTTCAGAGGCCCTGGCTTGTACTTCAGGGAGAATCGGTAGTTACATAGTGTCGCCAGCCATCGGTGTCCGGCTGCATCCAATTTGGCGGAAGTATTGATGTACGTGAGGGGATTGTTATCGGTCCTTACCTCAAACGTAACACCATAGAGGTAATCATGAAGTTTCTCCGTGATCGCCCATTTGAGAGCCAGGAACTCTAACTTGTGCACCGGATATTTCTGCTCACTGGGTGTCAGACTGCGGCTGATGTAGGCTACCGGCCGAAGACCCTCGGGGTGCTTCTGATGAAGGACAGCGCCCAGTCCATTGAGACTGGCATCCACATGCAGGACATATGGTTGTTCTGGGTCAGCATACGCAAGCACTGGTGCTTCAGTCAGGCTTTTCTTCAAGTTCAGGAAGGCCCGTTCACACTCAGGCGTCCACTTATCGCCAAACGGTTGATGGGCCGACGTGGCCTTTCTCCCAGTATCTTCAGGGTATATCTTCAGCAAATTGTTCAAGGGTTTAGCTCGACTAGAGTACCCTTCCACGAACTGACGGTAATACCCACAGAAACCGAGGAAGGATCGCAGTTCCGTGACATTATCGGGACGCGGCCAGTTCACCACCGCTTCTACTTTGGCCGGATCAGTAGCAATCCCCTGGGCAGACACGATGTGTCCCACGTAGGTCACTGAGGTGTGGCAAAACCTACACTTGTCGAGTGATAGCTTCAATCCTTCTTGGCCAAGACGATCTATCACCTTCAGCAGCCTCTCCTCGTGTTCTTCTAAGGTCTTCCCAAAGACAATGATATCGTCCAGGTAAACCAGACATTCCCGAGGGTTCATGTCCCCTATTGTCTTTTCCATCAACCGCTGGAAGGTAGCAGGGGCTCCGCATATACCTTGGGGCATACGCGTGAACTGGTAGAAGCCCAGAGGACAGACGAAGGCAGTCTTTTCCTGATCCTCTTCACTCATGGGTACCTGGTAGTACCCAGATCGCAAATCGAGCACACTAAACCATTGGCTCCCGTTCAGAGCATTCAGGATCTCTTCAATACGAGGGAGATTGTATTGGTCAGGTACCGTACGTTTATTCAGAGTTCGATAATCGACGCACAGTCTTACAGATCCATTCTTCTTCCTTACTACCACTATGGGTGATGCATAAGGGCTCCGCGACTCCGTCAGTATTCCAGCGGTCTTCATATCCTCCAGGACATCCCGTACATCGTCCACATCCCTGGGGGCGATACGACGAGAGCGTTCACGGAACGGAGTGGCGTCACTCAGCCTAATAGTGTGTTGGGCGCTGCGACTGCGGCCCACATCCATTTCGCTGGTAGAAAATACTGCTTTTCTTTCCTTCAGCTTGGCTGTCAGTCGATCCTTCCACTCTGTTGGCAGGGTCGAATCTCCGAAGTTGAAGTCCAGGTCGACTAACCGCTCACCTACTGCAGCGGCGTACACCTGGGGCGCGGTTTCTACCGGGCTGACGGGATATATACTGCCCAGACTTTGTCCTACATCGATGTCCATTGGGAATGGAGAGATGTTTTGGATGTACACATGGGTTCGGAGAGGAACTCGGGTCGTCCACTCTCTTACTTCAGGTATTACCCGATACCCTCTCTGGATCTCTTCCTCAGGGTCACTCTCCAGAGAGAACAGATGATCGGTCTCCTCCCGATCCGGATAACAGCACCAGACGGCCAGGCGTTTCACTCCCCCTGGTGAAATGGTCGTCAGTCCGCGTTGACGATTGTAGAGGTCCCCGTGCTCTAGGGCATATACTCGGTTGCACTCCTCTCTCAGTACAGGATCCAGGCGTGTATTGGCCATTGGCAATTCATTAGTCTCCTTCAGGTAGGCTCTGATTACAGCTCGTACTATATCCGTATTTGTCCCCAGGATGACCGGGTACTGACACTGTCCTTGAGGCTTTGGGCACACCATTGCCTCCACATTCATGGGATGTTTCTTGCTGGTATTCAATTGAAGTATCTCCAGTTGAACGCTCACAATCCCATCGATAGGGTAATCCTCGTTGCTCAACCCCCTCACCTTCATATGTTCCGCCGACCGCAGGGGACAATGCTTCAGGTGCTGGTCGTAGAAGTGCCGGTATATTATGGTCACTTGAGACCCGGTGTCCAATAGAGCAGCAGCATAGACTCCCTCTACTACCACACGTACAATGGCCGAAGGGCCCACCTGACAGTAACCATCTCCCCCTGGAGTTCCTTCGCCTGTGCTCAGGTCAGGAGGGGCTTCGGGAGGCGTGGGGGTGGCCTCGGTGGTTTTGGCTTCTGAGGTCTGCCTCTGACAGATCATAGCCCTGGCCGAGCTTCCTTTACGGGGCGTTTCCTTTTCTTGGGTGACTCCATTAGGGCACTCTCTAGAGAAATGGCCTTTCTGTCCACAGGTATAGCAGACGACGTCTTTGAGGTCCAGTCGTCTTGAGTAAGTGGGGGAGGATCTCCCCGAAGCCCGCCCTTTCGTTGAGGGCGACTTGGGTGGCGCATCTTCCTCTTTGACAGGTTTCTTGGTCCGGCGAGCGGAGGCTCCCGGGGTGTCACTGACCGGAGGATCTCTGACCTTGGTGCCTGCATGCAGCTTGGTATAGGCCTCATGCCCTTTTACGATCCCCAGAATGTCCATGAAGGTAGGGGGAGGTCCCTCCTTTAGTGAGCACCTGATCATGATCACGATGTGATGAGTGGGGATGGCCCCTCGTAGGAACTGCTTGCGCCGATATTCGTCCATCTCTGAAGATAGGATGAGGCCGCAAGTTCGCAATTTCCACAGGACCAGCTGGATGCGTTGCAGGAAGTCGGACAGGTCTTCCTTCTCCTTCTGTCGGAGAGCGTAATATTTGAACCACAGCTCGCTCTCCTCTTCCTCTTTGCCATAGATCTGGACTAACAAGTCTACCATCTGGTGAGCAGAGAGATCAGGGTCTTGGTCATGCTGTGCACTGACCATGGTGGCCGCTGGGGGTCGTAGACTTTCCAGGATTCTCTGCCGTCTGACCGTTTCAGAGCAGGGCCATTCGTCGATCACCTTGAGGGTGTGCTCCTTCCAAGAATCGATACTTTCTTCGCCTGTGGGGACAGGAACCGTTCCTGAGAACGCCTTCAATTTCCTATAATTTTGGGCTTGAGCGGACGTAGTTATCGCTTCCACAAGCTGCGGGAAGGTCACTCCTAGCAGAGAGCCATCATTGTCGGAGCCACTGGCTATCGCTGCTCGCTGCCTGTTAGGGGTTGGGGTAGAACTGTTCACGGACCTGTTAGTAACCGGTGATGTTGGCGGACTACCGGCCCAGCTGGTGGCCCCTTGCCTAGCATCTGAAGAGAAGGTCACTCTGGGTAGGGATATATCTGATCGGATGGGTGTACTGGCGGCCATATCTCTGTCGTCCCAACCCTCATGTCTGGGGAGGGAAGTGACGTGACTGGAAACAGTTCCCGGGTAAATTAGAGGGCACCCTTGCGGCAAAGTCTCTGGTAGATACACTACTCGTGGGCCTCTATCAGGAAGTATAGCTTGTTCAGTGGCTAGCAATAGGGTGTTCTCTTGCCGGTCAATGTTATAGTGCTTGCTGATGAGGCGGGCGCCCGCCAGACCAGGTAATGTCCTTACTGCGCTGCAGACAGTAAACATGGAGACATCAGCAGGCACCCCGTCTACGGCGACCACGTGTCGCAGAAGCTCTCCTAGCTTTTCGGCCCAGTCGGCCACTTGTTTGGGCGTGAGCGCAGACATGCTGACTGGCAGGGTAACGGTACTACAAAGTGGGGCACCCCAGGATGAGATCTCAGCAGAGCCTCCAAATGTAACGGGTATTCCCTATGAATACAACCACTACTACCTGCTGTGCAACCTGTGTGGCTCTCAGGAGCCTAAGCCTCCGCTTGGGGAACCTGGGGTACATGCATATGGTACATCTCGTGGTGCAACGCCTCAACCTGGGAGGGATCCCAACGAAGTGGAAGAAGGCCCTCACAGGAAACAATCACACAAAGCAAACAATATAAAACAGGACTGGCTTTACTGCATAGCAACACATATATCATCACAACCTTCATGCGCCACAGCGGACGCTAACCACACTGCGCCACGGCGGACGCTAACCATACTAGGCGTCACGGCGGACGCTACCACCTCTGGCGTCACGGCGGACGCTAACCTCCCACAGAGTGATCCCACCCCGTGTCCAGTAATCCCCACCCAAATGTCTCGCACCCCCAAAGTCAAATACCACTGTGCATGTGTATGTGTGACTGCGCAGCCACTATGTCTGGTGATAGGCCTGGTTGGTGCACGTGAGTTGCAGGTTACCTGCCCGGGCTCCAGCCACGGGTACCGCGATATCACTGGAGATCCGCCCGATCCGACGTTGTCCTCCACACCGCGTTGGGTGAATTCCAGCGTGGATAATATCACCTTAGTCCCAGGGTCTTTGGTGGTGTTCTGAGCCCAGAACCCACCTCACAGGGCCGCACGGCTTCAGCACTGTGTCCCTGACTAAGCTACCAATAAATGGGGCAGTGTCCCTATCTAGGGCCTGTCCCTATACTCCACAAGCTACTAGGTGGCTCAGGACCTGACTGGGACCTTGGGGGCTGCTGGCCTAATGCAGAGGGTCACTCACCCCTGCATCCACCTCTTACCCCTAGCTGGTCCGGATCCTGACTGCCTGCGTGGCTGCAAACCCCGCGAAATGTATCCATCTGTTCCCAGGCAAATCCCTCAGCCCTATTGGCTCCCTGGCGTCAGGTGTCTCTGCCCCTAAGCACCCTGGGGGCTGGCAGTCTATTCTCGCGCATGCGCGAGCTGTCTGGGGCCTCCCGCGCTGTGCTCTGCCACTGCGCATGCGCAACAGCCCTAACATGGCGGCGCCCTGCTTCCCGAGCCGCCAGGCCGGTGGCAACGCGATCGCGGCCTTAGCGACGGCCCGATCGCGTCCCCGGCAACCGGCCCGCTCGCGTCCCTAGCTACCAGGGATTCCTCTGCTCGCGCTCCAGCCCGATCCACACGCGCGCTCGCAACTGGGAAGGAGGGGGTGAGTGCGCGAGGGGGAACCTGGCTACACGCGAGGGGGGACCTGGCTACATATATATATATATACACACACACACACACTCACAACCCCCCCCCCCATTACATGTAATGTCACACAGAGTGCCACTGGGCTGTGGCACATGAATATAGCAAATGACAGGGGGTGCCCAGTGCTACATCCAAATGACAAAACATATATGGTAATAATTGCAAGAAATAATGCTTCAGTACTAATAATAATAATGCTAATACTAATAATAATAAAATATGTTTTTTTAGTTAAATATTTTGGCCAAAGCATCATAAAGCTTGCACACCAAATCGTCAAGTTAAACCATAATAAGTGCAAGTCCTACACTACACTGCATTTGTTCCCTACACCTCTGTATGAGGGGGAAGAACCATAATAGATTCCTTACCTGCAGCAATATGAGACAATCCACCATTAAAAAGGGGGAGGTGACGTGAGCTCTGGAGGAGGTGCCACAACCTCCATACAACTGATTCCAGTCAGAAATTAATTAACACACAAACCCAGCAAGCTCAAACGCCCACACCCTCCTAATATTGACTATATGTAATGTCACACAGAGTGCCACTGGGCTGTGGCACATGAATATAGCAAACGACAGGGGGTGCCCAGTGCTACATCCAAATGACAAAACATACATGGTAATAATTGCAAGAAATAATGCTTTTCACCTCCCTTTTTTAATGGTGGATTGTCTCATATTGCTGCAGGTAAGGAATCTATTATGGTTCTTCCACCTCATACAGAGGTATAGGGAACAAATGTTTTGTCATTTGGATGTAGCACTGGGCACTGGGTATATATATATATATACACCTTGGGCCTGGATAACCCTCTCAAGAACATATGGAATATATTTTGTATTGCTTATAAATGTATTTATTTTAACAGACAGGTTGTGCTTAAGCGATACACACTTGAATAACTGGAAAAAATGAGTTACATTTTTTTATTACATGAGCTACATGTTGAGCAAGTTAAAAATGCTTCTAGGATTGCTGTGGAATAGGAATCAATGTACAGGCATACCCCGCATTAACATACGCAATAGGACCGGAGCATGTATGTAAAACGAAAATGTACTTAAAGTGAAGCACTGCCTTTTTCCCACTTATCGATGCATGTACTGTGCTGCAATCGTTATATACGTGCATAACTGATGTAAATAACGCATGTGTAACAGGCTCTATAGTCTCCCCGCTTGCGCACAGCTTCGGTACAGGTAGGGAGCCGGTATTGCTATTCAGGACGTGCTGACAGGCGCATGCGTGAGCTGCCGTTTGCCTATCGGGCGATATGTACTTACTCGCGAGTGTACTTAAAGTGAGTGTACTTAAAGCGGGGTATGCCTGTATATGACCTGGCATCTTGTTCTCGGTTAAAAAAAAAAAAGTATAATATTGCAAAGAAACGGTGAAAGCAGAAGTGTTACAGTAAGTGCTCAGAGCATCAATGTATATTAGATTACTGGGGCAGCTACACACACAATGCTTATAAATAGAAATACACACACACTGTTTTGTCCCGTGGATCATTCAAATAATTTTAATGCACAAAGTCTCCTCTTGTTCTGATGATCCATTCACATTATTGGTGCAATCAGACAATGTATTCCTTTATTCGGTCATGTTTTATAATCTTCTTTTCAAATTGTGCTTTATGCTTGCCCACATTTGTTTAACTGGTAACATCGCAGGGCCAGAGGACAAAACTCCTTTCTCTTTGGAGAAAGACTCGCCTGTTTTAAAGACTTGCATGTTATTTCTCTGCCCACATTATCTGAGGACAATGTTGTCTCACTTAACCAACCTATTTCAACTACATAAAAACTTGAAAGCTCCTGGTACGGGTGGATTTATTTGTTCTCAAAGATAGGGGAGCGCAGATATCAATGGCGTACATGAAAAATAATAATAAAAAATAACAAAATTTTAAAGCCAGATGTTTGAAGAAGTTTCTCACGAATGGAGACTCACGTGATGTTAAAAATAAAGAGGCAGCTCTACAAATGTAATAGATGTTGGACTCTGTGTGAATGGATGCAGATTCTCCACTTGAATGCAGTTCAGGTGTAATGCAGTCTCACTCAGTGGCACCATCCATAGCGATATGGGTGTAGGTAACACAAGAAAATCGACAGTATAATCCCATAAATAAAACAATCTTTTTATAAATAAGTGAACTTCAACACTTACACAGTGTCATACTGTATGATAAAGGGCACATAAAAGGTTGGTGTGCGTCCAGCGCCAATATTATCCGTTGCCTCCATCTCAGACGCAGCGTGTCACTTCCGGTCTGTGACGAGCTCGAATCTCGGGGATTCCCGGATGGAGGAGGGTCTTGTCGGCCGGCTATGCTCTGGTGGGGGCAGATCGGAGTCCTCTGAATACAGCGCAGCAAACGACTCTACGCGTTTCGCTGGTAAAACTTCGTCAGGAGTCATGACAACTGATTAGATGAGCTTGCTATTTATACCTACACTTTAAATTCTCATTAAGTTAATTTGGTTGAAAGGTAGAGAAAAACACTTGAATCATAACAAAATAATTTTTAAAATTGCAAACAGTTGTATAAAATAATCTTTATTGGATTAACATCACAAATGCTCTTTTAACGCTATATAGACTAAATTACACACAACATTTTTTTAAAAACGTTAACAGGAGTTAAATTCTGACATCCCTACCTCTGTTTTTGTTTGGTATAATAGCCCTTCTAAAAATGATTTCATTCCCTAGAATCCGGGAAGGCAGCCCCTTTCTGCAGATGCACAGACCTATATGCACGGGTACTTCATCTTAATATTTTCACCAAACTGATTTAAAATGAAAATTTGCAGACCCGCTATTTTTGGCCTACATACCACATGCCCTAATCAATAATCCATACCCTCCCAAAACCTATTAAAGAAGATATAGTATTATTTGATACTATTAAAAGTTGGAGGTCACCTACACGAATGTTGAAAATTCACCCAGGTATTTCTATGAATATATCTTCAAACGTGGGGGAGCACAGAATCCACGGCCGAAAAAAATTAAAAGGAACACCACCGAAAATATAGTGTCATATGTTCTCAAACTTCAGGTGTATCTAAAATTGGTAGGACCTATACCCTCAAATTTCCCAACTGGGATATCCGCATATCTCCCAAACTGTGGCGTCACCAATCACCAGGTGTATTCCCTCAGCTTAGATCCCAATGAATTTGTATGTATAGATGCATTCTCAGGAGAAAAGATGGAAATATGATGGTGAAGATCGTTTTCTGTCACACCAATAGCACTGCCATCAAGGCGGCCCTACATGCCTTTCGAGCTTCAGTGTAGGCTCTGCCACACCTGCTACAGATATCTACGACATCCTGCCCAAAATTTCATTTTCAATTCGTACTTCTAACGCACAGCTTTCCAAACTGTGTCGGCTGCAGTGTGTAGGTGTGTCGCGCCGAGAAATCTCTGAGCAGGGCGCAAACTTATTTATGGGCGGCACGGGCCGTAAGGGCCGCCATCAGAGGGTTTGCCGGGCCGTGCGCCGTCCCCTCGACAAAACTGGTCACCACAGGGTGACAAGCGTGCTGGGGGGAAATAAATAATCTCCCACCTGATTGGCTGTGCGCCAACCAATCTCTATCTGAGCTGCACAGTGAGGAGGCGCCTTTTCCTGCATGGAGCGAGGTAAGGTAAGTATAGCTCCATGCCTCCATTCAATTTGCCGCCCCCCTGCTCCGATATTGTCCCCCCCCTGCTCCGATTTTGTCCCCCCCATCTCCGATTTTGCCCCCCCCGCTCTGATTTTGACCCCGCTCCGATTGCCCCCCCGTGTGTCCGATCCCCGTGAGAGTGTGAGAGAGTAAGAATGAGTGTGCGAGTGGGTGTGAGTGTGAGTGAGTGTGAGAGTGTGTGTGTGTGTGTGTGTGTGTGTGTGTGTGTGTGTGTGTGTGTGTGTGTGTGTCACTGTCTGTGTGTCTGCGTGTGGCTGTATCCTCCCCACCAAATTCCATCAACATGGCTGCGCGACGGCACGTAATGCACATTGCCATAACAAAGAGACGCTCCACGGCATCAAGTCGACATGACAATGGGACGCATTATGGCGCCGAGGCATCACGTGATGCACCATTGTCATGGCAACATGTTACCGCCTGACGTCAGTGTCTCGTTGTCATGGCAACGGGGTGCGTCACGTGATCTAATTTGTTTTATAAATAGTTTTTTTTTTGATGTGTCCCGGTTTTTCATTTTGAAAATCTGGTCACCCTACCTAGGATAGTCGTGAGAGCTGCCTGGGGAAAGTTACCTAGTGCAACTATATCATTTGTCACTCCTTAGTGTCTAGGAAGATTATTCTCCACATATGAGTCAATCAAGACAACAAATAAAGTTCTTGGTTGGACCAATAAAGTTCCTGGTGCTCTTCATTCTACCTTCTAGCATACACGCCCAGCCAGACCAGGATGCCTGCCCTGAGAAGATAAATAGAGACTCTGAGCACCACTGTATATAAGACACCTTGATGTCGCTTTTTAAGCCTTGCGATGTGGGGTTACATATGTTTTTCATGTATACAGTATGTTTTTTCTTCTCATAAGTATGGATCATGTAGTTCAGTCTTTTAGCCAATACATGTTAACCCGGCAACCACGTCACGGTCAGACCCTAGCAGCAGGTACCTAGACTACCAGTTTTATACTGTGTCCTTTGTATTTCCTCCACTGCTTACAGAAATAAGGAAACAAACAATGATATGGCATGTCACATGTATGCAGTGCCTAAGTGGTTAAAAATTGGGAGCACTATATTTGTAGGTGAGAAATGATGAAGGGCAGACATGGAAAGGGTTTGGGAATGAAGGTCTCTTTGTTCTAGTAAACCTAAAGATAATGTATTTATTTTGGGAACACGTTTTATTTACACTGGCGACACGATTTATTGCACTGCGGCCAGTTCCGCAAGCCGGGAGATTTCCCGGCTTGCTAGTGGCATCCCCTCGGCGTGCCGCGCGTCACCGATGCGCGGTCACGCGTCATCGGGTGCCTGCGCCCCCTGCACGCGCGTCCAGGGCTCCCCGAGGGAGCCCTGGTGTCCCGCGATGTGGGGGACGGCGGCAGGGGGTTCCGGGGGACCCGGCGGACCCGGCAGCGGGAGGAAGAAAGCCCCGATCGGAGGGCGCTCCTCCGCTGCTTCGGCGCGCGCCCGGCGCGCGCCAGGTTACTGCTGCGGCCGAGAACGGGCAAATGCTCGAATAAACTCGGCCGCAGCAGTAGCTTTATAGAACATATTCAGATTTTTATTTTAAAAAATGTATCGCAATATATATAGTATAGCCAAGGCTGGTCCAGACTATCTTTCTGCCTTCCTGTCATGTAAGTTCTGATAGCTACAGACAGTGACAGACTATCCTGTGGGGTTTGCCCCCCCCCCTCACGCAGCCTCCCTGAGTGGCAGGAGAGGAGGTGTCACTGTGTCTGTGTTGCAGTCAATCATGGTACAGACCCTGTGCCCTCCTCTTTTTGAATTAGGGAGGACGCATTCCAAATTAGAGAGTCAGTCAAGCCCTTCTCCTCCTGGGGTAAGGAGTGAAGTCCAGCTCTTCCCCTCCTGGGGCTGAGTGAACCAAGATCTGTGCATAGCACAAGGCCTCAACATTTTCTGCTGGGCCGCACCATCCAGAGGTCTGGAACCCATTCTCCACCATATGCAAACACTGTAATACCACCTGCAGTGGCTGCACCAAATAAAGATCCTTTTTATATACTTCTGGCTAAGTCACCGTCTGTTGGGCAGAAGTATCGGAGAAAAGAACTGTCATGGTAGGGACTGCCTGCAGCTCTACTGTAGCCTGCTGTGACTGGAGGCGCTGTCACCAAATGAAAAGAACCTGAGGATCACCTAACGCCTGTCCTGTTCCCCACAACATCGCGGAAGCTCATCTCTCCTGGACCCTCACAGGTAACCAGCACCACACGGACCTGTAGCCTAGGCAAAATCTCCCAGAGAGGGGGGGTAGGGGGGTAGGAGGGGGGCTACCAGTGCTACAATTGTTATCGTGATAAATTTCTTAATATAGTTATCATGGTGAGAATTTTGATAATGCCCAACCCAAGGTGAGTTTTAGGCTGTGATTATACCAAGAGCTTCAGTGTGGCAGCGCTTATCTGTGGCTTATAAGTAGCGACGCTGCAGAGCTACATGTGCACATGCACAAGAGATTTAGCAAGCGACTGCAGGGGAGACATGCTCAGATGTCACTTCCTTTATCACAATGCCTGCCTTTCCAACACCAATCCAATGAATTCTTCCATTGAAGATTTGTCCATAATAGTGATTGATTGATTAATTAATTATGAATAAAATTATTAATGTAATTTAATTAATTACTTAATTATTTTTTTAAATAATTAAGTCAGTCAAAAATTATCTATGTTCTTCAATGTGCATGGTATGTTCTTTAAGGTATATATGGCTGTTCAATAAAGGAAGACTGTATTTTGTATGAAATCCTGAGGTAAATGTTTTCTAGGATTTTCATTGGTTAGATTTTGGAGGAACATGATTGGTGCACTGAACTTCACTGTGATTGGACGGCTGCATCATGTGACATGGCTGTCGCTGCTTGAAAACAAATTTGCCCATCTCCTGAACTGTCTCCTGCTTTGCAGCAGCGAGCAGGGATACAGTTGCATTTGGTATAAGCTGTTTTCAGGGATGTATAACACTTGTTTTTGAGCGGTGTGTTGTCTCTACAGGAGACACCACGGGCGATTTTTGGTATAATCACAGCCTAAGCTAAGGAGGCCACAGACCTCCCAAACTATTTGCAATCAGACATACACAATCTTAGCAAGCTCAAAACCCAGACCCACAGTACTATGTATTTATCTACTTAATAGAGCCAACTTGAGTGCCATTGGGCAAGTGAGCTCAAATATACACCAGTAATCGTCCAGTTGGCACTTTCTATACTATAATTCAGAAAGTTGTCCGGCTACACAAATCCACACGCTTAATCATAGAGCCATGAAACGTGGCATGCTATCGAATAGGATCAAAGGGAAGAGCGTAGGTGGGGTTTTGGTATGTTTGGCCCATAGCTCCGGGTAGCCCCCGAACAAAGGTTTGTGAAAACTTTGATTTTTTTCACTGTAGCTTCTCAGGGAATTTTTCAATTAACTGAAAATTTGGAATGCAAATACATATTTGGAGGGAATAAAAAGGAAAGAAAAGTGCAAAACCCGCATGGTGTAGTATTTGAATTTAACTTACAACCTGACAACCTGGTCAGGAACAACAACTCTGCCTTATCTTCCTCTCTTGATCTTCATGCCCCGCTTTCTCTCTGCCGTCCTCCTAACCCCAGACCCTGGCTAAACTCCCACACACGCATGCTGCATTCCTCCACTCGTTCCTCTGAACGCCTCTGGAGGAAATCTCATACGCTCGCAGACTTCATTCACTACAAATTTATGCTGTCCTGTTTCAACTCTGCCCTCTCTCAGGCTAAACAAACCTACTTTTCATCACTAATCAACACACACAAGTCTAACCCACGCCGACTCTTTTCTGTTTTTGACTCTCTACTCAGACCGCCCTTGGCTGCCTCCTCTTCTTCCGCCATCTCACCTCAGGACTTTGCTGACTTTTTTAAGGAAAAGGTGGAATCCATACGGCAGAACATCCCATCTGTTGCCTCCTCCCATCCCACACTGCTTCCCAACTCTCCTCCTGCCTTTCTTGACTCTTTTTCTGCCATCTCGAAGGAGGATGTGTCACTGCTGATCTCCTCTTCTCCCTTTACCACTTGCCCTCTTAATCCCATTCCCTCCCATCTCCTAAAACCTCTTGCTCCTTCTATAATCCCTATGCTCACACAGATCTTTAACTCTTCCCTCTACTCTGGTACCTTTCCATCCTCCCTCAAGCATGCAACCATTATACCATTACTCAAAAACAGCAAGCTTGACCCTACCTCTCCTTCTAACTATCGACCTGTCTCCCTCCTGCCTTTTGCCTCCAAACTCCTTGAACGTCTTGTATTCTCTCAATTGCTACACTTTCTCAACACCTACTCTCTTCTAGACCCTCTACAATCTGGCTTCCGCATTGCTCACTTTACTGAAACAGCCCTCACTAAAATAACTGACGACCTCCATGCTGCCAAAGACAGAGGTCATTACACTCTGCTCATATTACTCGACCTCTGCAGCATTTTACACCGTGGACCACCCTCTTCTCCTTCACATTCTCCATACTCTTGGTATTCGGAATAAAGCTCTATCCTGGATCTCCTCTTACCTCTCCCATCGTACTTTCAGTGTATCTTTTGCTAACACCTCCTCCTCCTCCTCCTCTATTGATCTCTCTGTGGGGGTACACCAGGGCTCTGTCCTGGGACCCCTTCTCTTATCTCTTTACACACTCTCTCTAAGTGACCTAATCACATATTTTGGGTTTAAATATCACCTCTATGCTGACGACACAAAAATGTACCTTTCAACCCCTGACCTTACACCTGCTATACAGACCAAAGTTTCTGAATGCCTCTCTGGAATATCATCCTGGATGGCCATCCGCCGACTGAAACTTAACATGGGAAAAACAGAGCTCCTTATACTTCCTCCCAAACCTGGCCCTACTACCTCCTTCCACATTACTATTGGAAATACGATCATTCACCCAGTAGCCCAAGCACGCAGCCTAGGGGTTACACTTGATTCCTCTCTCTCATTCTCCTCTCATATTCAAAACGTTTCTAAAACTTGTAGCTTTTTCCTCCGCAATATCACAAAGATACGCCCTTTCCTCTGTTACTCGACTGCTAAAACTCTGACTCAGGCCCTCATTCTCTCACGTCTCGATTACTGCAACCTCCTGCTGTCCGGCCTTCCTCCCTCTCACCTGTCTCCCCTACAATCTATCCTAAACGCTGCTGCCAGAATCACTCTAGTCTTTCCAAAATCTGTCTCCGCATCTCCCCTCCTGAAATCCCTCTCCTGGCTTCCGATCAAATCCCGTATCTCACACTCAATTCTCCTCCTCACTTTTAAAGCTTTACATTCTTCTGCACCTCCTTACATCTCAGCCCTAATTTCTCGCTATGCACCATCCCGACTCTTGCGTTCTTCTCAAGGATGTCTTCTGTCTACCCCCTTTGTATCTAAAGCTATCTCCCCTTAAACCTTTCTCACTTTCTGCCCCGCACCTCTGGAATGCCCTTCCCCTCAATACCCGACTAGCACCCTCTCTATCCACCTTTAAGACCCACCTTAAGACACATCTGCTTAAAGATGCATATAAATAGCACTGGGTAATCCTGGACACATGATACATAAAGCTTGGCCCCCTGCAGATGCACTTACTGTACTAGAATTCCCTCCTACTGTCTCTGTACGTTCTCCCTACCTACCAATTAGATTGTAAGCTCCTCGGAGCAGGGACTCCTCTTCCTTAATGTTACTTTTATGTCTGAAGCACTTATTTCCATGACCTGATTTATATTATTTGTTATTTATATGATATGTATTACTACTGTGAAGCGCTATGTACATTTATGGCGCTATATAAATAAAGACATACAATACTTAGTGTTATATAAAGACAGCATTAAAAGCATTTAGGTGTAAAACCCATAAACATCAGGGCAAGTGCTCATGCCGACATCCAACCTTGTGGACTGGGACTATCTGCACCGGATCCAGTGGTGACTACAAGTGTACGATTCCTGAAGAAGCAACAGCGAAACGCGTTCAATCGATTGGCAGAGCCTGGGAGACATCAGAACTTGCGTTTACAGAGAGTACTGGCAAAGCTTGAGCAGCCGGAGAGACCGTACAGGCACATCCGCCCTGAAGCGAGACGTCACCGGAAGTGGCGGATTCGGTGGTGCGCGAGCCGGGTAGCTGCCAAGATCTCTCTGCATTTCTACTATTCTCTCGCACGTATGTTACCCTTGCACAAAATGTGAGTGCACTTATTTCTACATGCATTTATTTCAATATATATATATATTATATACTAGCAATATTGCACCATCGTGGTTCTTTCTTTCTTTTCCTGATGACTACACGTTAAAGAACGTTTATCACAGAGAAGATATCCAGAGCCTAACCAGGGTCTATCCAGCCGTGTCCAAGGATTAGATGTGGAGATAGCAGAAAGAGCTCCATTCAGAGAGAGAAGAGTCTCTGTTCTGCTCGTATTTTCTTTGCATTTGTGATTGAGATCTATTGCCTACATTAGATAGGGTCCATTGTTTATTGGCTGCACAATATTTTATTATTCTTTTTTTCCCACATATATTAACGAGGATCATCAGCGCTCCCCTTACCAGCAAGAAGGAACATTACTACTTTTGGACTAGCGAACGGTCCAGTACAAGTGTTTTTGAGCAGCTTATTTTATCACGTTTGTTGTATAAGCAACTTTATTTATTAACACATGGTGGTGGTTGTTTATTCCACTAATTATATTCACATTTATTTTTCGTTTACTAAAACTATCACATTGTATTTTTGGTGATTACACCATCTATGTGAGTTTGCACTCTGTTACACAGACGCGTCCGGTACACTTTTCTTTTTCTTGTGACGACAAGTGTGCCTGGGTCCCGCTATCATCTCCACAAGGCTGGATGTTGACATGAGGCCTTACCCTGATGTTCACGTTTATGGTTTTTATACGTAAGTGCTTTTAATGCTGTCCTTTTTGTATGTGCATATATTACCCCCCCCTTTATATAGCACTAAATGTGATCAAATACTACACCATGAGGGGTTTGCGCTTTTCTTTCCTTTTTGCTCTTAGACTGTGATGTCCGATGATGATTAGCTGCATACCCATAATGACAAGGAAACTTATTTGTGTCTACTACTATCACTATTAATATGATATTGCCACTGTTACATGTAGATTTTGGCA
The DNA here is from genome assembly GCF_040206685.1 of Ascaphus truei. NCBI lineage: Eukaryota > Metazoa > Chordata > Amphibia > Anura > Ascaphidae > Ascaphus > Ascaphus truei. The sequence goes on from NC_134484.1 coordinate 85,718,296, forward strand.
CTTTTCAATATTGAATTTGCACCTCGCTTTTAATTTCCCGCGCACCTTTTTGTCTTTATTGGGGGAGACATAATTGGTTCACAAAGTACCGGTTTTAACGCGGTTTTCTTGATTTTAGCTAAATGCCTCACGCTTCGTACTTGATTCGGGGCCAATCGCTTCAAATGCTGTAGCTGGAATTGATTTCAAAACTGAATGTTTCACGCGTGGTCAATTATATGCTGCAGCATCAAGAGTTGGAAGCGCAAATAATCTTTATATATTAGCGCCAGACCGCAAAACCAGAAATATCGTTTACCAAGAAGCACTAAGATGAAATAAAAATATACGTATCTTTGATGTTTTATATAATAGTTACATTACATATATAATTGTGTGGCTGTGGGTTTTGAGTGGAAGGGAACCCATGGCAGTGGCATGCTGAATTGGTTTGAGTGATTTACACTATTTTGAAAATAAAAACATACAAGTGTATGTATTTGAAAATAATATTGTAACTTGTAATGTCTCCATAGTAACCCCCTGCTTGTTATGTTACCTCTGGGTGTCCGACACTAGCACCGTGTGAGCGCTGCACTCATTCAGTCACAGCAGCAGAGGGCGCTGCCGCCTCTCTCAGGCCCTGGGTTTCCCTGATGCACTCACACATCATGGCGGCGCCCTGCAGCACACATGTTGGGAGGGGGTTATCCAGGTTTCGGGCCCCGCTCTGGGGGGTTGCCCGGCTCTGCACCACAGGGGGGTCGGGAGAGCACGGCCTAACTGGAGCCGGCGGCAAAGCAGGAGAGGAGCCCGGAAAACCCCGAGCAGCTGAGACTGGAGGGAAGGTGAGCGGAGAAGTGCTGACTTTTGACCGGAAGCCAGGGAGAGAGAGGATATGTAGGGGTGATCCGCATACAGCGCGTAGAGGTGCTCTGCTTACAGCGCGTAGAGGTGCTCTGCTTACAGCAGGTAGAGGTGCCCTGCATACAGCGCGTAGAGGTGCCCTGCTTACAGCAGGTAGAGGTGCCCTGCTTACAGCAGGTAGAGGTGCCCTGCTTACAGCACGTAGAGGTGCCCTGCTTACAGCACGTAGAGGTGCCCTGCTTACAGCAGGTAGAGGTGCCCTGCTTACAGCAGGTAGAGGTGCTCTGCTTACAGCAGGTAGAGGTGCCCTGCTTACAGCACGTAGAGGTGCTCTGCTTACAGCAGGTAGAGGTGCCCTGCTTACAGCAGGTAGAGGTGCCCTGCTTACAGCAGGTAGAGGTGCCCTGCTTACAGCAGGTAGAGGTGCCCTGCTTACAGCAGGTAGAGGTGCTCTGCAAGAGTCCAATCCTGTGGAGTTAGTGAGGCAGACAATTCATCTCCATTCATCCCCATTCGCTGGCAGGGGAAGACTTCATTTCTTTCCCGTTGAAGTAATAGATGTTATTAAATAATAATTTGTTAATTCATTCACTTTTTGATCTTTTGAAATGTTCGCTGTAACATGCATAGACTGCACATTTGTTAACCCCGTCATTGCCGAACTGGCTTGCAACCCCAGCTGTCTTCTCGTCAGCTTTGGGTGGTCTCCCTGTTTTGGTTTTGGAGTCAGAAAATGTCATGTAATCCTGTTCTGGGAAGATGTCCATGCAGCCAAATCTCTCCTCTCCCCCTTTTTTACATTTATCAACTTGATTTCAAATAATGACCTAAAATAACATTTCAGGGTAGAGCCCTTAACCAAATTGCCAAGCAGGGGTGGTTAAAATGTAACAAAGCTGTCTGGAACTAAAGTGAATCTAATAAAGGAATTAAAGAAACTGAAATAAGTGTCCCTGGGGCAATTTTGGGAACACATCCAGTTCCTGGGATAGTTCCTCTGAATCGTAAAATTGTATCTCAGACTAGTCAGTGTCTGGACAATTTGGATGATAAACTATTTCATTTGGCAGAGGCAAAAATGCTACTGCTCTACTACTGAAAGTTTGTGCGTTTATCAGAAATTGAAGTTACTGTACAAGCATTTTTTTTTATTTCCTTAGTTGCTGGGAAAGTGCTGCAAAGCAATGCATTATATGTCTGCAGAGCAATGAAAGGGTTAATATACAGATGCAGCGGCTGTTATTCGAACAAATCACAGCGCCATTTTCATGTGCGCTGCTGTACTCCACGCGGCATTAACGCGGCCAATCGTCCCAGGCACACGTGTTTATTGCGGTTGCTTTGTTTGAATTTCATGGATTGTGTGCAATTAAATGCAATAAAAAGAATGAATTGCAATGTGTACAGTACTGTGCTACTGTGTCAATTTCAGGTGTTTAAAAGCCAGAACACTAAAATGCCATTTTCTGCACTCGCGTATAACGGCGGTACGGTTGGAAGAAATCCCGCGCCATCACATGGGTATTCTGAGGTATACACAGCGTGAAGTGTTTCAATAACGGCCGCTGCATCTGTAGATTTGAAGGATGTAGACTTCTCGGAAACTATCTACTTAACGCCGCAAGCGGCTTATTTTGGGAAAATTGGCACAGAGAAATCAAATAATTTTAAATGGCTCTGTGCATCATCTTTTTTTGGGGCACAAAGTACAGGCATACCCCGTTTTAAGGACACTCACTTTAAGTACACTCGCGAGTAAGTACATCTCGCTCAATAGGCAAACGGCAGCTAACGCATGCGCCTGTCAGCACGTCCTGAACAGCAAAACCGGCTCCCTACCTGTACCGAAGCTGTGTGCAAGTGGGGAGACTATAGAGCCTGTTACACGTTATTTACATCAGTTATGCACGTATATGATGATTGCAGTACTGTACATGCATCGATAAGTGGGGGAAAAGGGAGTGCTTCACTTTAAGTACATTTTCGCTTTACATACATGCTCCGGTCCCATTGCGTACGTTAATGCGGGGTATGCCTGTAATGGACTGCTCTAGACTTACAGATGTGAATGGTATATACTAAAAAATAAACTATCTGTGTTAAATTTAAAGAAGCAATTCCCATTAAAAAAAAAAGATATATTTTTTTATATACAGAATTGAAGCAGGGGGCCTCCGCAGCTGAATCCCATTCATTTCAGCAACAGGATCCCTGCTTTCAGAGATACTTACCTCCAAAGAGGGGGCCAGTATCTCTGCAGTTTAAAGCTCCATGGGCTAATTTGAAGTCGCACCGGGTGAAGTCACAGAGCTTTGAAAAGTGGCCATAATGTGAACCCTGGTTGCAAGCGGCTACCGGCATCCATCACAGAGGTAAGTCTCTCTGGAAGCAGGGGTTACTGGAGATAAAATTAATAGGGTTCAGCTCTGGAGACCCCCTGCTTCACTCTTCTGAAAGTAATGGCTTGGATTGCCGCTTTGTGTTGCCACAGAATGAAGTTGCTAGGCATCACCCCAAAATGTATTTGATGCAGCTCAGATGTTTCATTATATAGGATAACAAAATGTAGTATTTTCACAGTATGACTGTTCTAAATGTAAGGGGGTCACCCCCGGTTCCCCTGATTTTCCTTTGCCCCCTGCCTTACCCCTGTGGCAGTGGGGGAAGGGGACGGCGACTTCTCCCGGCGGGCACCGCCCTCTTGGTTTTGGCGCGAGCTTCGCCCATGCGCAGTAAAGATCGCGCACGCGGTCCCCATAGAAAAGAGCTTTGCCAAGGACTACAATTCCCAGCAGCCTCTGGAGACTGCACTTTCACCCTTGTCACAGGCAGCATTGAAGCCAATAGAGCTGGCAGATTCTCATGCTGCAGAGTTGCAACAATGTTGTGTGCAGACAGGGTTTTTGTCAGTTGCAGCACGTTAGGCAGTCAGAGACCGGAGCAGCGCAGGGAAGGAGGTAGGGTACAGGAGTCAGGGACTCCCTGTACTAGGCCAGCACCCCCAGGGCCCGAGATAGCTCAGCTCCCCAGTAAGGTGAGTGTTGCCAGGGACAGCCCTCAGGTTAGGGACCCTGCCACTTACATTAGTGGGAGCTGGGAAAGAAAGGTTACAGAGAGTTGGAGTCAGGGAGCTGTGAGGGAAGGAAGGGTGTGGGGAGCGAGTGCAGCTCCTGCCCCATATAGGTACCTACACCCCAGGTAGGCCCCAACTCCCCACTAGTTTAGTGGGTAAATGCTTAGGGAGGCCCAAGATAGGGACGCTGCCCTTAGTATAGAGTGCTGCCTTGTCAGAGTCACGGCTGTTAGTGCTGTGAGGTCTGACAGGCAGGCACCTTGTTGCGCAGCATCCAGTGAGCTACAGCTTGCTGCTGTAGGCGCTGGGACTCTTTAGGTCTTAGTAAGTACAGTCAAGGCTGGGAAGAGTTAGGGGAGTGGGGCAGGTTATTAACCCCGGTAGGCCTCTAGGAGTTTTCCCCAAAGCCACTTTAGGTTGCGGTACCACAGGGACAGGCCCTAGGTTAGGGTTCCTATCACGTTAGTACCAAGTGTTAGTTAGGGACTCAGCGGACGCTGCGGTTCCTGTAAAGCGGTTCGGACCCACGTTGGGGTCAGCAGAGACTATTCCAGAGGGAGACCGCCCTGGCGGTCTGCGTACAAAGGAGTTCGGTTGGAGGATCAGACGGATTGATCACACGTCTGACCCTTTGCGAAGCCAGTTGCTGATCCGAGTACCGGAGTGCTCGGCAGGTACCATACAGTCATAAGTGCACCAACGGGCCCCTTAGTGTAACTGTGACTGCGCAGTCACCCACGTTCTCTCCAAGAGTGCGGGACATTGGGTGGGATTCTTGGGACACTGGGTGGGATCACCTGGTGTTGGGGAAGCGTCCTGCGCGACGCCGTAGGTGTCTCCTCTAGAGAGGGACACAGGTTATATAAAGGTATTGCGTGATATGTTATATTGCTTGTTAGTAAAGTCACTCGTTAATATATATATTCCCGTGTATGTGATTATTGTATTGTCCTGCGAGGAACCACTCTCCCTCTGGTGGGAGCCATCGCAGGTGGAGGCGCTGAATTGAGTAAGTGGTTACCCCTAGTATAATTGCCCCAGGTTCCCCGTGGCGGAAGCTCAGCCCTCCTGCGAGCCAACAGGTAATGCACCACACCTATGGTAACACGTATGTTCCCTTGCACCCCACACTATATCTGCGATTGGGGGGGGGGGAATACCCGTTACATAAATAACATTACACAAAGAATTCAGCTTTCTGAACGCTAGTTTTGGATAATAATAATGAAAAAAACCTTATGGTTGAATTTAAATAGCATCAATCTGGTCTTAAAAATAATTAAAAACAACAAATTATGCGTCGCGTAACTGAAATTGTGATGCACAAAAGAATTGAAATTGTTAGCGTGTGTATGTATATCTGTGTGTGTGTGTGTGTGTGTGTATATACATATATATGTGTGTGCGTGTGTACGCGCGAACGGCAAAAAAAATTGCCCTAGAAGAATAGCAGACACTCCAGGTCTTCAGAGAGTAGGAACGTTCATACTTTGCTGCCAATGGTCCGCTCAAAAAGGTGTGTGTGTGTCCGAGCCTGTTTCCAGACATATTCCAGCCGCGCGGCGTCGCCGACGACTTCTGGTATAATCACAGCCTAAGGATGTAAGGCTGTATAATGACAGGTATTGCCATCAGAAAGGACATAATGCTGCCTCTTTACAAACCATTAGTCAGAAATTTAAATGGGGGATGTGTTCAGTTTCTGAGGCCACATCTCCAAAGGTTATAGGCAACATTTCTGATCCAAGGCTTACCTTTAGGGGGCAATTGTTTATTGTCCGATGTGGCCATTAATTTTTGGTTGAAAACGGTCCGTACGGCCACTTCAGAATATATAGAATAAGGCTCTTAGGGGCACATGCATCAAGTGCTGGTACATTTATCACACCCATTCCGGCTTTAAAACCCATTGACTTGAATAAGCGTTAGTCACAATGGGTGCGATAACCGTACCAGCACTTGATGCAGCTGCCACTTTAAAGTATATGACGCGAAGACCTCAACATGTACACTCTAAAAGAGAAGACCGAATGAGTGGGTATAACAGAGGCTTTCGGAGATCTGTGTGAATATATGTATATGTATATGTGTGTGTATATATATATTTTTAAAAAAAAATCTGGTTACCAGTTCACCACTGCCGATCTAGAAGTCACAGTTTGTATGGACTTCTGCCCTACAGCTGCACTCTATGGCAACTATGGTATTTTGGAGAGCACTGGAAAGGGCAGTGCTTAGGGGCACAGCAGTGCTGTCAAACAATTGGGTGCAACTTTGGAAACTGGCTGTAATATTAAAATCTACTTCAGCTCCATATCACCAATCAAGAGAGATAAAGAGATCATGTGCATTGAAGAGAGAAGGTGAGGCAGGGACATTAAAGTGAGAGGAGAGCAGGAGAAAGCAGATTGAGATATGAAATGACCGTGGACAGAAAGAAGGTGGCAGCAAGGAAAACAAAATTGAACACAGGAAGGAGAAAGGGGAGATGTAGCCTATATTTAATTGTTTTGCAATTTCATGTAAAACCACAATATTACATTGGCCTGTACTGCCCGTAACATGATTAATTTTATTGTGTATTGAATTCAGAGGATCGTATATAAAATAATAATAATAATCTGGTGAGTGTCATTTTTGTTTTTGGGCTGGTGCAATTTGATCTCAAATTTCATGGCCTGAGATATACAGACATCTTTTTGAGTGAAAGAGTTGTAGATGGCATGGAAAAAAAGCCTACCATTTAAAAGTGACAATTACAGTCACAACATTGAACAATTCTTATGGGTAGACTCCATACAAGTGTAGAAAGAGCTGAATGAAAGTCTTTCATAACCCCAATTTGATGCTCTGATCCACCTTTTTGGAGTTTTTAAAAAGCACATAGGATCAGGGCTCGCTCTGTGTATACTCTATACAGGACATTGAGATAGTTATGTGAACGGCAGCAGCCTAACCCTTACCTCAACCCCAATAAACCAGCCTAACTGTAACCAGCACAGTCCGAGTCCTGATAATCTGTGAGAAAATAATTGACCGCTAAATAAGGGAGAGGGAAGGGGTTATTAAGCCGTGTATATACAGTAGCGAGAAAAAGTTTGTGAACACCTTAGGATTTTCCCAGTTCAAACCTAAATGTTAGATCTTAATTCAAGTCCTAATAATAGATAAAGATAACCTGATCAAACTAATGACCCAAAATATACTTTTTCAACATTTATTTATCCATAATAGAGCTGGCCTAGCCCGTATGGGTGGCAACAGCAATTGACCGGGGGGTGCGGCCCCCCCCCCCATCTGGTCTGGTGGTCGCGAGCGCGATCAGGGAGTCAGTTGGGGCGGTTGGGTTTCAAATTAGAGCCAAGGAACAAGCAACTGTCACTTGTTCCATGGCGTTGGAGCAGTTTCCCACCCACCCATCCCTTTGAGTTAATTAATTAAAAAAAAAAAAACATTTGTTTTCAGTGTTAACATTTCTTTTGCAGATAAGTAAGAGAATATTTGAAACAAGGAAGAAAAGATTATGATGGAGGGGTCAGTGGACCAATTGCTTTGTCGCGGCGGCAGTTGGGGGGGGTAGGTGCTTGTCCCGCCAGAAGTGGCTCGGGGCTGGTAACCGGGGGGTTTGAAGCGAGGGGGTAGGTCACCGGGACGTACTTCCGGGTGCCCCCTTTGCGTTGCCCAGCTCTGAGCATTCTGGCGCGGACAGGTGGTACGCTATCCCCATTTGTGTTTAATAAATAAGCCGCGGCCTTTTACCTCCATAAATGTGTCCTCTCGTTATTTGTATGTTTTATGTAGAGGGGTAATAGGAGAGGGGGGGGGGGAAGCTCGCGCCTCCTTGGTCAATGATTCAACATAAAATATGAAAAGGTTTGTGAACCTTTAGACTCAGTACCTGGTGGCACCCTCTTGAGCAGCAATTACTTCAACTAAGTGTTTCCTGTAACTGCTGGTCAGTCTCTCACTTGGCTTTGAGGAGTTTTGGCCCATTGCTCGTTACAGAACTGCTTAAACTCAGTGACATTTGAGGGTTTCCTTGCATGGACAGCTCGCTTCAGGTCCTGCCACAACATGCCGGTGCTGTTTCGGTCTGGATTTTGACTAGGCCATTGTAAAATGTGGAATTTCTTCTTGTGCAGCCATTCTTTTGTAGATCTGCTTGTATGTTTAGGATCATAATCTTGCTGCATGACCCACTTTCGCTTCAGCTCACGGACGGATGGCCTGACATTCTCCTCTAGAATCCTTCTGATACAGAATTAATGGTTGTCAATGGTGGCAAGCCGTCCAGCAAAGAAGCCCCAAACCATCACACTCCCACCTCAGTTTGACAGTTAGGATGAGGTAGTTCTGTTCGAACGCAGTGTTTGTTTTTTGACAAACATAATGCGTTGTTGATGCCAAAAAGTTCTATCGTTGACCTGTTTTTCCAGAGAAGATTGTTCCAGAAGTCTTGTTGATCATCTATGTGCTCTTTAGCGAACTTCAGACAGGTAGCTATGTTGTTTTTAGAGAGCAGTGGTTTCCTCCTGGCTATCTTTCCATGAACACTATTCAATTTTTTTCTTACAGTTAAGTTATGAACAGTCACATTAGCCAAGGTAAGAGTGGCCTGCAGATCCTTGGATGTTACTCTGGGGTTCTTTGTGAATTCCTGGGTGATTTGCCAGTTTGTTCATATAGATATTTTGGTAGGTTGACCGCTCCTTGGGTGAGTGATTGTGGTCTTGAACTCTCAATTTGTAGATCTGTCTGACAGTGGATTGGTGGAGCTCCAAATCCTTAGAAATGGTTTTATAACCCGTTCTAGACTGATGAGCACCAATAACTGCTTTTCTGAGGTCCTCAGAGATTTATTTTTATCATGGCATGATGTGTTTCCATACACCTGTATAGTGAAGACCACACTTTAAAAGTTTCTGATTTTTATATAGCTGGTGCCTCCCAAACTCTCACATGAAGAGCTACCTAATTATTTAAACACCGTTGGTCTAATTCATACAACATTTTGTTTCAAAAGACATGGAATTGGTTAATATAAACCCTATTGTATATTTAAGAAAAGACTGGTTTTGATTCAAGAAGGTTATCATGGAAAAACCATGGCATTTCCATAATTTATCATTGGGGTTCTCAAACGTTTCCTCGACAATGAAGACACTTCCATTACTGAATGGGTGGTATATTTCTATATTTGCAAGTTGCGTCATGATTTTTGTGGTTTTGCTCAGCTGTTCTTTTCTCAGATTTGGACTGAGTGTTTTTTTTTGTTTTTGCTTTTGTTCTTAAATTATGATGTTTTATATCCAACTCTGTAATTGTCTTCATCACTTCAAGTTTAATACACCTCATATAAGCCAGTAGCTATAAGTCCTGATCAAGCTAAAGACAGGTGGGTCTACGTATCAAGGCAAAAACATTCAGAAGACATATCAAAGAAAAATCCTATTGATTTCAATGGCACTTTTTTCTTGGATACATTATAGTGCATTTATTTTGCTCCAGATTTGCCTGGAGACATACAGTATACTCCAGAAAGTGCTTATTTGTTACTGCGCTTTTCGATTTCATCTTTTGGGTCTTAAACCTGGTGGCCATTGGCCACCCCAGCTTTTAGGGCTGAGATGTGCATCTGCACACAGGTGAGTATACAGAAATGAGATATATTGGGTTGACTGCCTTTAAAAAAACAAAACCATGAGGACCTTAAAGAGCGGTTTAAGTATGATATTGATGGATTGTGTTACATGGCTCAGGGCCTTAACTTTATTGTAGGTTCAAAATTGCCAGGTGTCATTTGGCTTTGAGCATGCAGAACCTTCAGTTGCTTCTTATACCCTATGCATAAAACCCTTGTTTTCTGAATAATTTAGCATTTTTGGCTTGCACCTCAGGAATATTAGCTAAATTTTCCTGTGTGCCATGTAAACCACAAGGTGGAGCCACATGATCGAACATTATTTGGACAGGGGGATAGTGGCCGTAGTTCAGTAGCAAATCTGAGTTAATCATTCAAATGAATGTGGTGATCTTCACAGTTTGAGTAATATATAGAGCAGTAAATAGAACTACAAATGCACTTAAATCATATAAGATGTGGCACTTCAAAACATGTGATACTTCTCACCTGTAAACACAGTTCAGTAAAGAAAACAAACGAAAAAAATATTCTAAACATCTAGATAACTTTATAGTAGTTGGTGGTCTTGTCAGGTCTATATTTTAAAAACCAGGTAAAATCTATGAAGAACGCTCCAGCTGATCCATAGAAGCATTTATCGTACTACTTTTATGATTACCTACTAAAATAAATTTACTGAGTCAACCACACACACAGTTTTGCGGCTGGAGGAGATAATGCATTTACAATATAAGAAAATGTGATAAAAAAAAAAAAAATTATCCAGGAAAATGAGAGAATACTCTGGACTGCATATTCCTGCAGGAATCCAAGAACCAGCTGGGGATGTGCGGGAAAAGGAAGATTTCCAGGCATGCAGTTAGTTGAACACAATGATTTTGTTACACCATAAAATAACCACTGTTGCAGCCATTAATAAATTAAGATTGTATTCAACTACTAGCAAACAAACACTGCATCAATCAATAGGATGCATAAGTAGACTATACATGAAAAGCAGTGTTATATAAGTAACAAAAATATAAATAAATCTATCAAATACAATCCCTTTGGCAGTTTCTCGGGTGCTTCTCCAATGATAAAGACTTCATATTGATCACTAATGTGTATAGTACAAATAAATAGATAAGTTCTAATGAACAGATTAAGCACAATAGTTATGATTCAGTCTTAATTATTAAGACTCAATCAACTATTGTGGTTAATCTGTTCATTAGAATCTATATAGTCTATTATATGCTGTACTTATATAGTCTTTATCATAAATGTAATGTGAGATTAAGTAGGACACAAACCCTGACATTGCAAATTCCTAGCCAAATCAGTGTTGTGATTATGTACAAAAGACAGAAAAGCCCAATCCTACATCCAATGTAAAAAAAATACACTGTCAAATACTTATATATTCACTTGAATAAGGGTAATTAATGTAAACCCTTTGGCCAAAGCGTTATAATCCTGCAAGCCCCATCAAGGTATGACCAGTAAGCAAGCCCCACACTACCTATGCAAATTCTTATTTACCTCTGCTGGAGAGAGAATGGCCTCAGTGGACCTGTACGGCACAAGAGCATGAGAAAACCTTGCTACTTAAAAAGTGGGGTGGGGTGAGCTTAAGCTCTGGGAGGAGGAGCCACTAACCTCCAAACAACTGATACCAGTTGAAAATCAAATTAATAAACACAATCCCAGCAAGCTCAGAACCCAAAACCCACCACATCATATATATATATGATGTGTATATATATATATATATTGGTGTCAAAAGGAGTGCTACTGAGTTGTATACAACAAAAGACAGAAAAGCCCAATGCACAGTGAAATACTTATTTATATATTCTCGAATACGTAATTGTGATTACGTACGTTTACCGGCAACCAATGAAGATCAGTCCGTATATCAAGGTGTTGTGAAGAGTTTGATTACTCCTGATGAAACCACCAGCGGTGAAACATGTACAGTTGTCCAGCATTGGAGAAGGAAAGAAGCCTGTGCAGTGTATCTCATCAGCTGGGGACCCAACCCGGAAGTGTGGGATTTCCACAGGGAGACACTGATCGCGGAGGAGGCGGTGAGAGCCCTATCCACCTCGGATCTCTGCTATACCTGTGTTACCCACGCTGTTTTACTTTCGACACAATGTGAGTGTTGAATTTAGTTTTATATTTATAAAATCAGTTTACAGTCTTGCACTATTGGTTCTTCTCGTTGCAAAGGTCACCTCTTCTAAGATTATCTACTGGTCACATTGGAACCACCATTGCCACTGATTTTGGATTTGCTTATATTGGTGGGAAATATGAGAGTATACTCCCATCAAAGTCATGTCTTTCTTTTTCTGGTACAAGGCATATTGCACTAATGTGTTTTCTTTTAAATCTTGGTTACAACACCTGCGCTCCCTGCAATTTGGACATGTATTGCACTTAAATTGGCCAATCAGCAGTTAGACTTTGGGAATATGACATCAGGCCTCAAGACAGATAAGCTATCCTATACCCAATGGTGTTAAAAGGGTGTCCAGGATCACTTGAGGCTTTTGAGTATACCAGAAATCCTCTCCAGTGCGTTTATATGGAGAGAAGGAAATGGACATAGTGCTTTTAATAACAATTAAGAGAGTAATTAAAAAGAATGTTTACTCTTTAATTGTTGCTAAAAGCAATACAGCTCAACCCCTCTGCTACAACGCGAATCCGCTTATAACGCGGTCTGAGCATGGCTCCCGAATTGAAAGCCTCCATTTTGCTTAAGGCTGAGTCCATAGAGGGGGGAGCAGTGCTGAGGCGCGCTGACGCTGAGGCTCGCCTGCTGAAGCCTGTGCGATTTCATGGACTTGCAGATGAACCAGCGTGCGCGATCGGGAGGCAGAGGGAGGCGGGGCAGTGACATCGCTGGGCCAATCGCCCGCGACGCGTCAACGTCACGGCATTGACGCTGCTTCGCGCTGATTGGATGTTTTGCATGCGCGCTGAAAAACAGCTTGGCTGTTGGCTGAAAAATCCAACTCCTCAGCACGCCTGCGGACGCTCGCGTGAGCCCCCTCTAAAGACATCCTCATTGAGGATGCCGGGGCTCAGCGAGGAGCGTCCGCACGGCTTCTCCTTCTATGGACGTGGCATTACGCTCTCCTCTTCCTGCTGTCCACATGCTCATCTCTCTGCTCTCTTGCCGTTGTGTGCCATTGTTTTTTTTCTTCAAACATTCAATTTAATGCTTTATTGACTTACAGACACAGACACACAATTAAACATTAATACATTTTGTACAAAACACATGCAGGGATTGAACTCGGGACCTTCTGATACCAATGCCTTGCCTCTTACCTCTACACCATAGGCTTGGTGTGACAAGACATAACCTATAAATATATTTATCCTCTCTACAACACATTGCCACAGAGTACATGTCAATGTTAAATCTTAAGTCTATTTCTAGATGTCTATGACATCGCACAGCTTCTGTGGTTTAGAGGTACAAATCTTAGCCAACATATGAAAGGGTCTTGGGTTCAATTCCTGCATGATATGGTATAATATAATTTAGACATTTGATAAATTATTATTTTAATTATATTGTGCATTAGGGCCACGTGGGAACGGACCTTGAAGGGTTCTGTTACCCGAAGCATTAAAGTTGTCCCCCTTGTTCACAGCATCTATTTTTTTGTTCTTGTTGTTTTTCTGTTCACGTCTCCTCACTCTGTGATAGTCTTGTATTCCCCGTTTATGGATTCTGTCATTACTATATATCACGTGCTTTTTTTCTATGCGCTCATGTGTTTTAGGTGGTTAATTAGTATCCTACATCTTGATATTGATTTGTGATAGCTCAGTTGTCATAGAACATTTTGTTCACAACAGATTAAATCTCAACCACCCCAGTGTACATCTATGTTGCCCCAAAGGCGGGCAGCCAAAGGGTGTGAGCCGTTTGCTGCTGATTGGTGATGTTAAAGCTGCTCTATTTCAATCTGAAACTCGCAAGCCCTTTATCCCTTATTCCCAATTTTCCAACTCTATCAGTCCATGAAATGTCTGTGAATTCACTGTATAACCCTGTTCTTTTAATGTAACCATGTATTTTTTATAACTCTGTGCCCAGGACATACTTGAAAATGAGAGGTAACTCTCAAGGTATTACTTCCTGGTAAAACATTTTTATTAATAAATAAAAATGTATGGCTGCCCGATCATCTCAGGGCCAGGAAAAAGCCTCTGTCCAGTGAAGTTGGAAGAACATGCGCTGGACATCCCTACCATCCCTCCTCCCTCTGTGCCTTTCTGGATTCTTCTACCGGTTTCCCTCTCATGGGGTTTGGCCTCAGTCTCTACTCAGGCCTTCGTGGATTCCGGAGCAGCTGGTAACTTCCTCGATCTTTCGTTCGCCAAACAGCACGCAATTCCCCTTCCCTCTTTCGAGATTCCGTTAGTGATTGCGGCGATCGACGGAAGAACACTAGGACCCGGTACCATTATCTAGGAGTCCCTTCCCCTCGTTGTGAACATTGGAGTTCTTTAAGGAGCTACTCCCTTTCATGGTGATCAACACACCCTCAGCACTTATAGTATTAGATCTCCCTTGGTTGCGTGCCCACAATCCTACTGTCGACTGGTTAACGGGGCAAGGGACCACCTGGGACCAGCGATGTAATGGGACTTGATTGTCAGTACCTCGTCCCAGCACTGACTTACCGCAGTCTGTATCTCTCCCCGGCGCTGTGAATAAAGTCCAATGAACCCCAATACCGTGAGCCAATTGGGCAGTCTTTAGTATGGGCTTCCTATGCCAGATAGATGATCCTGATAGTTGGTGGACATGCAGGGGTGTTGTCTGATCTGATGTTATGATGTCTCTGAAATCATAGAAAAAAAGCAACAGGGCACGCACATGGCGTGGTATGGCTTTTCTCAATCACCCCCCTGCCTAGAACCCTGAAATCCTACTTACAGGATGAGGGCTCTCGAGTACAGTTGAGAGAATCTGTGCCTCACGTCTCTGTCCCTCACAGCGTCTCATGGATCCACGTGGTCTGGTCTGCAGGGGTCCCCTCACTCAGCGATGATGGTAACAGGGATGGTTTACTCCAGCGCTCCCACAGATGATTGCGTGTGGGGGGAGGGGGGGGGGTTTGGAGACGGGGAAAAATATGGAAATATACTAGTGTGATAACGTACAGGGTGTTTATTGACATACAACAATGGTGAAATCACACTTACAATTTAAAAGGTTTGCGAGCTCCGCTCACAATGCCGTCCGCAGCCTGTGTAGATCCTAATGCTGCTAAGGGAACGGTCGCCACGCGCTGCCCCACTGCTGACGTCACTCGAGTTCCGGAATCGAGTGCAGCGCGTGGCGACCGTTCCCTTAGCAGCATTAGGATCTACACAAGCTGCGGACGGCATTGTGAGCGGAGCTCGCAAACCTTTTAAATTGTAAGTGTGATTTCACCATTGTTGTATGTCAATAAATACCCTGTACGTTATCACACAAGTATATTTCCATATTTTTCCCCGTCTCCAAACCCCCCCCCTCCCCCCACACGCAATCATCTGTGGGAGCGCTGGAGTAAACCATCCCTGTTACCATCATCGCTGAGTGAGGGGACCCCTGCAGACCAGACCACGTGGATCCGTGAGACGCTGTGAGGGACAGAGACGTGAGGCACAGATTCTCTCAACTGTACTCGAGAGCCCTCATCCTGTAAGTAGGATTTCAGGGTTCTAGGCAGGGGGGTGATTGAGAAAAGCCATACCACGCCATGTGCGTGCCCTGTTGCTTTTTTTCTATGATTTCAGAGACATCAGATCAGACAACACCCCTGCATGTCCACCAACTATCAGGATCATCTATCTGGCATAGGAAGCCCATACTAAAGACTGCCCAATTGGCTCACGGTATTGGGGTTCATTGGACTTTATTCACAGCGCCTGGGACAATTTATTTGTATGTTTATTTGGCTTATACAGGTTTGGAATAGTCTGTTTATTTTTTTTTTCCATTGGCTGCTTTCGTTTTTGATCACTTTAGGGTTATTCACCTTAATTTGTTATCACATTATCACTATTTTATATATTTTTTTGTAGGTTAGCGCTTTTTAGAGGGTTTATAATTGTTTGTTTGCCTGTATCTCTCCCCGATGGCCTTACCCTCGCACAACAGGATGTTGGGGAAGTTTTCAACAAGAAGCAAACCGAGGGGATACCACCGCATCAGGCATTCAATGTCCCAATCTACTTGTTTCCAGGAGCCATTCTAACATCTGAGACTATTTCGGCATTTTCTTCTACTTTTCTATCGTCCACCTCCATATCTGGAAGTCCCGCGGCGGAAGACAAGGTCCAGGAGCTAAAGTCTCTCTGGAGGAGGATTCATACCAACGTAACTAAAGCTTCCCTTCAGCAGAAGGATCACGCGGATAAGCATCAGCGGCCAGCCCTGCTGTTCCAGGTTGGAGATCTCGTATGGTTATCTACCAGGAACATCCGTCTGAAGAGTCCTTTCCTGAAGCTCGGGCCCAGGTTCATAGGTCCCTACAAGATAGCGAAAGAAGTAAACCCGGTCACGTTTACATTGGAGTTAACAGATACCCTAAAGATTCCTCCGGCCTTTCATGTGTCTCTCCTAAAGGCGGTGGCCTGCAACAACTCCTCTTCTGCTCCCACCTTCCCAGGCCCGGTTCCAGTAGATGGCCAAGTGGAGTATGTAACTTGTCGGATCCTGGATACCCGTAGGTCTCGAGGCAGTCTCCAGTACCTTGTATCTTGGAGGGGATACGGTCCAGAGGAGAATTCTCGGGTGAAGGCTAGTGATATCAACGCTTCGTCCTTGATCCGAGGTTTCCACCAGAGACAAGCACGGGTTAAATTGTCCGGAGATCGATTCTGTGAGGTTTTGCAAAATCCGTCCTGGGTTTTCAGTCCGGACCGGGATTTTGCTCTAGCTCGCCCTCTGTGGCTGGATCCTCCATTTTTGCACATGGCAGCTTCCTTTAAAACAGGCCTGCACAACTTGTAAAGTGAGAAGGGCCGAACTGCTACAAGGAAAACTGATTTGGACTGCACGGGTAAAATCATCATCATCATCATCATCATCATCATCATCATCATCATCATCATCATCTTTCCCCCAGCACCCCTCATCATCATCCTCGTTATATCTTCTCACACCCCCCCCCCCACAGATCATCATCATCCTCGTTATATCTTCTCACACCCCCCCCCCACAGATCATCATCATCCTCGTTATATCTTCTCACACCCCCCCCCCCCACAGATCATCATCATCCTCGTTATATCTTCTCACACCCCCCCCCCCACACAGATCATCATCATATCACTGACCTGCACAGGCACTGACCGGCACAGGCACAGGCACTGACCTGCACTGACCTGCACAGGCACAGGCACAGGCACTGACCTGCACAGGCACAGGCACTGACCTGCACAGGCACAGACACTGACCGGCACAGACACTGACCTGCACAGGCACAGACCTGCACAGGCACAGACACTGACCTGCACAGGCACTGACCTGCACAGGCACAGGCACTGACCTGCACAGGCACAGGCACTGACCTGCACAGGCACAGGCACTGACCTGCACAGGCACAGGCACTGACCTGCACAGGCACAGGCACTGACCTGCACAGGCACAGGCACTGACCTGCACAGACACTGACCTGCACAGGCACAGACACTGACCTGCACAGGCACTGACCTGCACAGGCACAGACACTGACCTGCACAGGCACAGACACTGACCTGCACAGGCACAGACACTGACCTGCACAAGCACAGACACTGACCTGCACAAGCACAGACACTGACCTGCACAGGCACAGACACTGACCTGCACAGGCACAGACACTGACCTGCACAGGCACAGACACTGACCTGCACAGGCACTGACCTGCACAGGCACAGGCACTGACCTGCACAGGCACAGGCACTGACCTGCACAGGCACAGACACTGACCTGCACAGGCACAGGCACAGGCACTGACCTGCACAGGCACAGGCACTGACCTGCACAGGCACAGGCACTGACCTGCACAGGCACAGACACTGACCTGCACAGGCACAGACACTGACCTGCACAGGCACAGACACTGACCTGCACAGGCACAGACACTGGCCTGCACAGGCACAGGCACTGACCTGCACAGGCACTGACCTGCACAGGCACTGACCTGCACAGGCACTGACCTGCACAGGCACTGACCTGCACAGGCACTGACCTGCACAGGCACTGACCTGCACAGGCACTGACCTGCACAGGCACAGGCACTGACCTGCACAGGCACTGACCTGCAGAGGCACAGGCACTGACCTGCAGAGGCACAGACACTGACCTGCAAAGGCACAGACACTGACCTGCGCAGGCACAGACACTGGCCTGCGCAGGCACAGACACTGACCTGCACAGGCACAGACACTGACCTGCACAGGCACAGACACTGACCTGCACAGAC
Organism: Ascaphus truei; assembly: GCF_040206685.1. Taxonomy (NCBI): domain Eukaryota; kingdom Metazoa; phylum Chordata; class Amphibia; order Anura; family Ascaphidae; genus Ascaphus; species Ascaphus truei. The sequence continues at coordinate 85,736,333 of NC_134484.1, forward strand.
ACTGACCTGCACAGGCACAGACACTGACCGGCACAGACACTGACCTGCACAGGCACAGACACTGACCTGCACAGGCACAGACACTGACCTGCACAGGCACAGACACTGACCTGCACAGGCACAGACACTGACCTGCACAGGCACAGACACTGACCTGCACAGGCACAGACACTGACCTGCACAGACACTGACCTGCACAGGCACAGACACTGACCTGCACAGGCACAGACACTGACCTGCACAGGCACAGACACTGACCTGCACAGGCACAGACACTGACCTGCACAGGCACAGACACTGACCTGCACAGGCACAGACACTGACCTGCACAGGCACAGACACTGACCTGCACAGGCACAGACACTGACCTGCACAGGCACAGACACTGACCTGCACAGGCACAGACACTGACCTGCACAGGCACAGACACTGACCTGCACAGGCACAGACACTGACCTGCACAGGCACAGACACTGACCTGCACAGGCACAGACACTGACCTGCACAGGCACAGACACTGACCTGCACAGGCACAGACACTGACCTGCACAGGCACAGACACTGACCTGCACAGGCACAGACACTGACCTGCACAGGCACAGACACTGACCTGCACAGGCACAGACACTGACCTGCACAGGCACAGACACTGACCTGCACAGGCACAGACACTGACCTGCACAGGCACTGACCTGCACAGGCACTGACCTGCACAGGCACTGACCTGCACAGACACTGACCTGCACAGACACTGACCTGCACAGGCACAGACACTGACCGGCACAGGCACTGACCTGCACAGGCACTGACCTGCACAGGCACAGGCACTGACCTGCACAGGCACTGACCTGCACAGGCACTGACCTGCACAGGCACTGACCTGCACAGGCACTGGACCTGCACAGGCACAGACACTGACCGGCACAGGCACTGACCTGCACAGGCACTGACACTGAACTGCACAGGCACTGACACTGAAATGCACAGGCACTGACCTGCACAGGCACTGACCTGCACGGGCACTGACCTGCACAGGCACTGACCTGCACAGGCACAGGCACTGACCTGCACAGGCACTGACCTGCACAGGCACAGGCACTGATCTGCACAGGCACAGGCACAGGCACTGACCTGCACAGGCACAGGCACTGACCTGCACAGTCACAGGCACTGACCTGCACATGCACAGGCACTGACCTGCACAGGCACTGACCTGCACAGGCTCTGACCTGCACAGGCACTGACCTGCACAGGCACAGGCACTGAACTGCACAGGCACAGGCACTGACCTGCACAGGCACTGACCGGCACAGGCACAGGCACTGACCTGCACAGGCACAGGCACTGACCTGCACAGGCACTGACCTGCACAGACACTGACCTGCACAGACACTGACCTGCACAGGCACAGACACTGACCGGCACAGGCACAGGCCTTGACCGGCACAGGCCTTGACCTGCACTGACACTGCCACTAGCTCTAAGGAGCAGGTGCAGGGGGGGGGGGGGGCGGTCCTACCTTTCACTGTGGAGCATGGCTGGAGGGAGGGGGGGAGCCATTTTGGTCCCTGGCAGCAGCCACCTCACTTACTGGTCTCACTAATGAGGTTCCGCTGTCACTAACCCCACCCTCTGCAGTCAGACGGCCTCAGCTCTGTTCCTTCTCTCCTCTCTGCCTGCAGGGGATCGCATCAAACTGCTGGCGCTCCTTCCCTAATAGGCAAGGGGGTTGGAGAGGGGGGGGGGGCATCACGATGCTAGCGCTCCTTCAGTGTGTTGGCAGAGCGGGCTCGGGGGGGGGGGGGCGGGGAGCGTGTCAAAGTGCTGGTGCTCCTTCCCTCCTGTGTCTGCAGAGCGAGCTGGGGGGGGGGAGGGAGGGCATCGTGGGCCTCGACCTCTACATTCTCACCGACAACGCAACTGCTGCCAGCCCTGACCTTTGGCTTACAACTCACTACTCTATCAGGACTCTGTCCCTCGGTTCAGCTCGGTTCTTTCATATTCTTACCTCAGCCCTGCGGGTCCGTTTCCTGCTTGAGACGAGCATCGTTGCACCATTCATTATCTGTTGGTGCTTATTTGCTTAGTTGTTTTATACCTTTTGCTGATTGTGCCTAGTTTATTGAACTTTCCACTTTATTTATTTGTACTTGATGATCTTTGATGCGTTGTGAAATATTCTTATTTTTGACATGCTTACTATAGTTATATTCTATTTGTGGGAACACATTGATATCCCTGTGAGATTTGGTTTAATTTAGAGTTCTGAAGACTATTTTATAGGGTTTGTGAAAGAAGAAACCCTTGCCCCATGAAGCTTACAATCTAATGGTATGATGGGGGACATAACACTACTGTATATGAAGAAGAATGTCAATACATGACGGATGATGTAGTCTTTGCTTGCTGTTGACATTTTCCTCTAAAGATGCAGTTCTACAACATTGGAACAAGTCAAACCAATAGGTTATTGGTGCAATAATTAGTTTTAAGTCATATTTAATTTTATTATTTAAAACCTTTGTAAGCAATATTATCATACGTTTGGCGTCGAGTTTAAAGCCTACATCCTTTTTTTATTTTTTTTTAAATCTCTCCCCTATCACTCTTTCCCAATTACATGTGGTGGGTTTCCATACTGTACATATCTTTTATGAATTGGGTGGATTAAACAAGATTGACAAGCACCAACCAACCACTCCCATTTCACTCCCTGTTGTAAAGTGAAAAACATTTTGTCCCCCTTACAAAACAACATCAAAGATGACGTTTTAGCCTACTAAACCAATCAGTACTGTTAATTCACTCCGGTCCTGAGTGGCATAGCATCCTTTTACAAGCAGAGTATTCAATTGAGCCTTCCTGCACGAGCTTGGCAGCCACTGATGGGAAGAGTTGCACAGGTAGGTTGCAGTCAGTACAGTGCATCCTGGGAATGACTGCGACATGACAAGTGGCAATACTTTGTGGTGTATTTGTCATTTACTTTGGCCCGTGCTGTAGGAAGTGTCCATTCTTTGGTAGTGATGCAGACCATTCAGTCTCAGTACTTGTCACCCCCTACTGTTAAATCCGGTTATAATCTGGAAAGTGCCTTTTCTGTGGAACTAATTGACTTCAGCGATTCTGTATTGTTTGCGGCCACGTTTGAATGAGAAACTGCTTATTTAATTGTGAAATGAAAGGTGCTACTGTTTGTGGTGAAGAAAGGGAAATTAACTCTTGTGCAATGGATCACTTAAGTAAATGCTCTGAACAATGAACAGATTTGGCGATACACAGCAGGTCTAATCTGTTGAATTAGTATAATTAGATTTACAATATAATCATGCGTGTAGAAGCCTTTAAATTAAAAAAATAAATAAATAAAAAAAACCTCATTATGCCACAATGGCTAAAATAATTTGCTGTCTATTGGGCCCTATAAATAAGCCGAATTCAATTTTTAAGGAAATAATATAGAAACCATTTTCTCTTTTAATTAGCTTGTTAATGATTATCGCAATAGAATGTTTCTAATCAATAATATTAGAATGATATAGGATGTCAAAGTCAACATTAGGACTGTTCGGGGCAATATGCCATAGTTTCCCTACTAAGGTCAATAGGACTTTCTGTGCCACAGCTCCCTGATGGGCACAGTCACAATTTAATGAATACCTCCCCCCTAATTTGGGTAACGGAGCTCGTTCAGCGTTAACGTCCAATCAAGTCAATGGCAGTTCATGCTGGATCGAGCCCTTGCCCGAGCTTGGTGAACCCTGGTGTTTGATGTGGAGCTATCTTCCCCTTTGATGTGCTGTCATTCATGTGAATAGAGTTGATCTCTTCTCCTGCAGTAAGAAGTGGCTTCAATTGAGCAGTGGACTAAGGGCTGGGACCAGCTGCGCCCGGCGGCGCGGGCGGCCGCACGAGCGTTCCCCACCAGCAGGGGATTCCTCCCGAGCCGGTCCCAGTCCCCCCTCACGGCACAGCTCACTACACGCTGTGACGCGTCAGCCGCCAGGGGATTCAAGAGAATTGTAATCCCAAGCGGCGACGCGTCACATGGTGTGGCTGTGAGCCAATGAGGAGGGGAGGCTTCGGGAGAAGGGGAGGCTTCGGGGAGCGGGGAGGAGAGTGTGGGGGGAAAGCAGCGTGAGTGCCTGTGTGTGTGTGTATGTGTGCGTGAGTATGTGTGCGTGAGTGCGTGAGTGCCTGTCTGTGTGTGTATGTGTGTGCATGAGTGCGAGTGCCTGTCTGTGTGTGTGTGTGTGTGTGTGTGCCTGAGTGCCTGTCTGTGTGTGTGCCTGAGTGCGTGAGTGCCTGTCTGTGTGTGTGTGTGCACGAGTGCCTGTCTGTGTGTGTGTGTGTGCACGAGTGTGTGTGTGTGTGTGTGTGTGCCTGAGTGCCTGTCTGTGTGTGTGTGTGTGCCTGAGTGCCTGTCTGTGTGTGTGCGTGAGTGCCTGTCTGTGTGTGTGTGTGTGCATGAGTGCGAGTGCCTGTCTGTGTGTGTGTGTGTGTGTTTGTGCCTGAGTGCCTGTCTGTGTGTGTGCGTGAGTGCCTGTCTGTGTGTGTGTGTGTGCATGAGTGCGAGTGCCTGTCTGTGTGTGTGTGTGTGTGTGTGTGTTTGTGCCTGAGTGCCTGTCTGTGTGTGTGCCTGAGTGCCTGTCTGTGTGTGTGTGTGTGTGTGTTTGTGCCTGAGTGCCTGTCTGTGTGTGTGCCTGAGTGCGTGTCTGTCTGAGGATTTGAGGGGCTGAGGATTTGAGGGGCTCAGCGGTTGAGGGGCTGAGTTGAGGGGCTGAACGGCTGAGTTGAGGGGCTGAACGGCTGACGGGCGGTCCCGCCCCCCCACGTCATGGCCGCGCCACCTCACGTCATGGCCGCACCCCCCACCCGTTTTGGCCACGCCCCCCCCCCCCCCCCCCCCCCGCTCGCAAAAATGGTCCCTTTGGACCGGAAAAAGCCCCAAGTGCCTCTCCACGCGCCGCCAGTCTGCAGTGCGGGCGCGTGGTCTGAGGCAGCGGGGCCTTAGCCTAAGGCCTCGGCATGGTCAGCGCTTATGCGCTGAGCGGTGCTGAGGCGTGCTGCTGCTCGGCACTGAGCCCCTGCAGCCGCAATGAAAGCGGCATTAGCAGGGGCTCGCTTACGCTTCCGCAAGCATGTGGAAGCGTAAGGCTTCGGCCATGGTTCCTGATTGCGGGCGGAGGCGCGCTGAGGGAAAGCGGGTGCTTTCTTCTGGCCTTAGCGCGCCATCCATGGGCGTGTCGGCGGGCGGGCCAGTGACATCACGGAGCTGGTTCGCCCTCATTGGGCGAACCGCTCACGTGACCGGCCCTGCGCTCCGGCAAGCGGGAAAATGTAAAATTTTCCTAAGACCTACGCTTCCGCGCACTTGCGGAAGCGTAGGCGAGCCCCTACTAAAGCCGCTCTCATTGCGGCTGTAGGGGCTCATTGCCGAGCGGAAGTGCGCCTTCGCCCGCAAGCACTATCCATAGACGCGGCCTAAGTCTTAGAATTTTTTTAAATTCAAGCGCCCAAGGGAGCGCAGGGCCGGTCACGTGAGCGGTTCGCCCAATGAGGGCGAACCAGCTCCGTGACGTCACAGCCGCCCCCCGACACGCCCCTGTACGGCCAGGGAAAGCACCCGCTTTACCTCAGCCTCAGCGCGCCTCCGCCCGGCACAATTCACCATGGACGCAGCCTAAGGCTGGTTCTATAATGCGGGTGTGCGCTACGCCGTGCGCGCGTGTGGCAGTTTTAGTTGGCTGGGGATAGCCAGCCATTCTATAATAGGGCCGCGCACGGCAGGGTGCCTGGAGCGGACTGACGAGGGAGAAGATGAGGAAATTAATGATTTTGCGCTGCTACCGGCGCTGTAGTGTGTGTGTGTGTGTGTGTGTGCGTGCGTGCGTGCGTGCGTGCGCGCGCGCGCGCGTCAAAGTTAAATAAATAAAAATTGTTTTTATTACAACATTTTTTTTTTATTTTAAAAATATTATTTAATACATAACTTAATCTCTACACTAACATACATACATACATACACACACACGTGCGCGAAAAGCATGCGCGTGCGCGCACGGCCGCACACAGTATAGAACGGCCCTTAGATGGATGTTTTTGCTTCCTTAGAGCTGCAGTGCCTTGTAGCTACATCTTTCGGAATTCCAATAAAATAGAAAACGCTCCGTATTATAATGCTTCCCCAATCATTTTAACATCTTGTTTTATAATCCTAAATATTTATTAACTGTTCATAGTCCAGAAAGGCCAATTTGCGTAATTGTAGGAAAATTTTTTATAATGCTTTTGTTATCCGCTTTTATCTAGCTGGTGAAAATATCCAGTGCACTCCAAGTTTGGAAACTAGAATGAGCTGATAAACGTTTTGTTTAATCAGCAAGTGTCCTTGCACCCTTCAAGAAATGGCACACAAGGGGCTAGTGCCTTTCCCAGCCAGCGGTGTCTTAACTCAGCCTCTGCCTGCTGCTTTTGCTGGGTATCTTGGGAAACATGCATGCATGTCTTTATTTATACAGTATAGGTTTTGGAAAGACCAAATATTTTGTCTTTCCGAGCGATGGCCGCGTGACGTCCGCATCACGTGAAGCGGTTTAGCCAATGAGGACGAACCGCTCACGTGACACAACGCCTCCGCCATGCCTGAACATCTGAGAGAACAGTTCACACATCGTGCCAGCAGCAGGCGTGCACCACGTACATGCGCTCTGTCGCGCGCAGTAAGTATAATCTCGGCCTTGCTCTCAAGTAGAGGCAAGAGATATTCTTTTCAAGACTTTTATGCATTTTAAGCAGTTTATTCATAATCCTTAACTTCCCTTCGTATTGTAAATCTTAATCTGTCTTCATCCAGTTTACCAACTGCATCCCCTGAGCATATGCATATTTCAGGGAATAAGAATATAAGATTGCCAGGGAAACCATGGCTGGACCAGTGCGGTCTGGTCATGCCAGTTGCATAGTTTAACATGGGCTTTTCAGATGAAATCCGTAAAGCTTGCAAAAATGACTGCAAACAGTGTAATCCTCATGAACGCTGATCACCTGTGTGTAAGTGTTATCATCAGCACATTGAAGGGAGCGTCTAGTGACATTACGGTGTGCAATTGTGCTTTTTACAACACAACAAGTGCAATGGAATATATATATATATATATAGGTATTTGCTGTTCAGGATCCACACATCTGTTGAAAGCTGCAGATCAAGCCATATCTTACATGTGTATTTTTTTTTTATACATCAGTTCTGCACTATAAGAAAATACTTGTAGCATTTAAAAAAAACAAAAAAAACAACCACTCTGAATTACATTTTTAATGTATAATAATGTAACAATTGTATTCTATAGCAACCATTTACAAAGTTACAGATAATGAGTCAATACTCCTCTGCAGCCATTTTGTTAACCCTGGAGACGAATTTTCGCGTATTGATCGGCAACTTGGCTAATTACTTATCATTGTGTGGATTATATGGATGCACACACAGTATTAAAGAGGAGGGGAGGAAACCGTCAGCTTGGACTTCTGCTTTAAGATAAAATGATACTTGTTTTTCCTGCAGACAGAAATATATCTGTACTAATAATGAAAAACATTAGATGAGAGGACTTTTAAGTTTAATCCTTTGTCTCTTCTCTCTGTGCTGTTTTCTGGGTTGATGTTGATACACAGGGATCAGCGTTCATGTTACTAATGAGCCCCTTTGAGCAGGTTGCATTAGGAAGTATGGTGACAGGCAGTCTGCTGTTAAGACACGAGTGGTCTCCGCTTCAGTCTCCATGGTAATGGAGCCTGTGAATTCACATTGTCCCGGTTTTGCTGCAATATCCTGACGATGTTGCTGTGAGAAGACGAGGAGCAGGTTCCACATAAAGATGTTTATTTTTAATGAGTGTCACTGTACGTCTGTATAATATGGAGAATATTTTGTACATGTACACCGTCGCTTCTTGCTATATTTTTCTGTGGTTACTTCTATTTCATTCTAGCATCTGTTTGAAGATAATTGAAATAGTGTTCAATGTTTAAAAGTGTGTCAGTCTATTTAGTGGTGAAAAAACACCTTATGCATTGGTGACCAGTTGGAAACTACTGTAGCTTTCAATTTGAAACTTTCAATTATCCCTTTTTTTGCATCCTACTGTATTTTATCTGAGAATTTGGGGAAATGTGCTCTAGCCTTAGATATCCATTCATCCCAAAGTGAGAACATTTCTTTCTTTAAAAAAGGAAAAAGCATGCTACAAAAAAATTAGATTTTGTTGGGAGTATTTAATATGTAATATTGGGGTCTGTTAGATTTTGTAAGCATGGTGACTCCTCTCAGCAGAGATTAAGGGAAGAGATCAAGCTGAATATTAAACGTCGCTGCCTTTTAAGGTGGATGAACCCAATTCCAGTTCCACGATCGGCTTCTTGTTTTGTTGGGCAAGTCCTTTTTAATTTGCGAGATTAGATTATATGATCCTATGTCTTCATCACTTTATAGGCATTTACAGCAAGAATACCTTATTGACTCAGTTAAAGATTTACTTGAACTGAATTATGTGTTTATGACGCTGTCTATAGATGCATACAAGGCTTCTTTCAAGGCTGGTGTGGCTATTCAGAGCATAGATCTAATAACAGTGCTATTACTTTAATGAAGTTTTGTTCTCTCTAGGAGCTGTTCCGAGGCACAGAATCCTTTGCCTCTTTGCTTCGCCGTTCTCCATTAATTCAGATGGGACCCGCCAAAGATAAAATCGCGACGGGCAAAATCTTCCATGTGGTTGAAGACGACCTTTATATCGACTTTGGGGGCAAGTTTCATTGCGTCTGCAATAGACCTGAGCAGGATGGAGAGTAAGTAAAAGATTCAGAAAACCTTTACCTATGCGAAAAGCCTGTGACTCCATGTGAGCGTGATTAGGTCTGGAAGTGGCAGATTTGTAAGGCAAGACATGAGATGCTGCAGTAATAATCTACTTTTATATCTGTTGTTTATCTTTGGAGAGGTTCAGTGAGCAAATATATATGGAATCGCTCACATTTCCTGTCCTCCTCAAGGAAAAGCAGTTGGAGCTGAAAACGTACATAATTCACAGTAGTTTAGTAAAAATACAATGGGAGATTTCCCCTATCTGCTTTTATTATTTCCCAGCATTTAATGTTGAGGGATTATGCAGCTGTGGTTTACAATAATAAAGACGTTTCTTTTTTTGTATCCCTGACTGAGTTTTTCTGGTTCTCGCAGCAATGTAATGTTGCAGTTTAAAATTCCAAGCACCTTTTGTCACCGGGTTCCATTTTAGAAGTTCTTCTGGTTAAAGTTTCTCTCTGCGAGGCTGGACAGACAGGTGCTCTAAGGGTACAAATAAAGACACCAAAAAAACTTAAGTTGTCAAAGTCTTAGCAAGACTCTATGAAGGGCCAGCCCCCCCACATAGAGCCTATTTTTAAACAATACAGTTATTGAGAACCCTAAGAAGTTTAGATATGTGTATATACCTGTAAAGTATGTTTCTGGCAGGAAAGGGGTTGCATTTCCTATTAAAATGCTTTGAATACCAAGTTTTACAGTTACACCTGTGCATTTGGAATAAAAGTTTGATCATAATCCAAGCGTGTAAATGGATTTATCAGTTTTTCTGTTTTATGATTGTGAAAGTCATGCAAAATAGTGCCCCTGAGCCAAATGCCACACTTTTCAGTTCTGAGGCCTCCCCTGTGTCAAAGATACTCAATAGTGAAGTTACGGGATATATCTCTCAGGGGAAAGAAAATGGCTGCCAGATCTCAGAACAACAGGAAGCTGTAACATCATTGGTTTTGGCTTATATTGGACAGCCATTTAGATTCCCTTTAAAAAAACAAGAAGTGACACTGGTAACCTCACCAGTAAATATTGCTCTAACTGTGGGGTTCCCTCAGCTGAAAATAAAACGGTTCAACTCTGGAGGATCCCCCGGTGTCAAGGCTGTAAAATGGAGGTTAGTTAGGGTGGGTTGCTCCTTTAACTGTCATAGCATTTGTCTTGGTAATGTTGTCCCAGGTTGCCTAATCCATTGGCGTCCTGCTCGGCGCTGAGAGATGTCACTTTGTTTCATCACATAACAGGCACCTTAGCTGTGTAGTCCTAAACATATTGCCAAAGGATTAATCCTGTCGAGTGTTTGACTCAGAAACAGAAAGTCAACCAACCGTGCAGTCTGAGGCAGTGTTATTTATCTTTATTTAATGTCACTATTGTTCCTGGTTTTGTATTTATCGGTTCATACAGTATCTGTTTATAGTGAATTTCAAACATGAATCACTGACTGGCAAATAGCCTTTATAATTCATCCTACTGCAACATTTTGCTGGACGTGTACAAAAATGTGTATTTGTACAAATATTGTAATTAAGAGTATTTGTAAATTTTTTTGCGACAATGCACATAAAGGAGTATTGTACCCTTTTAGTTGAGCCTGTAATTGTTTTTGTTATCAGAATTAAACAATTCATCACTTAATACCCAGGAAAAGACATTAAGCTGTACCCTGGATTCGTAACATGGCAGCACATTCCAATGAATATGGCAACAGGTACGGTACCTAGCCATGCTATACCCACGCTGTAACGCAGCACTGGACCGGCGTAAATTCACAAAATAAGTTGGACCGTTTCAAATGAACTCATTGCAAACGGCAGCTTCTCAGAAATTTCTCGTTACGTCTTTCAAATGCTTCAGGAAAAAGTCGTCACGATCAGGCAAAATAATCGTGTTTATTCAAAGAATCGACATTTCGTCCATCACACAAACCTTTCTCGAGAGGTCCACTTAAGACTGTTTAAATGTTTATTGTGTTTTTTTTATATATATGTAACGGGTATTCCACCCCACCCAATCTCAGATATAGTGTGGGTGAGTAGAACATGCGGTGTTACCGGTGTGGTGCGTATACCTGCAGGCTCACAGGAGGTCTGAGCCTCCGCTAATGAGAGCCTGGGGTGAATCCTCTGGAACGTTTCTTCTTTCAGCGCCTCCACCTGCGTAGGATTCTATGGAAGTGTAGAATGACCCTACATAGGAACCCAATCAGAAACCACACACACAGTGATTATATAACTAAGGACTTTACTAACGAATAATAATGATAACCTGTGTCTCTCTCACGGTGAGACACTAACAGTGACGTCTCGCAGGACGATTCCCAAACACCAGGTGATCCCACCCAGTGTCCCAAGAACCCCACCCAATGTCCCGTACTCCTACAGAGATAGTCAATGGGTGACTGCGCAGTCACTAAGAACCTCTAGGCCTGTTGGTGCACATGTGATGGTATAATACCTGCCGAGCACTCCGGTGCTCAGGTCAGCAACAAACTTCTCAAAGGGTCAGACGTGTGATGAGTCCGTCTGATCCTCCAACCGAACTCCTTGCACGTGCGGACCGCTAGGGCGGTCCCACTCTGGAATCGTCTCTGTGGACCCCAACGTGGGTCCAACCGCTTCCACAGGAACAGCAGCAGCCGCTGTGTCCCTATCTATATAAATGGTACTAACGTGACAGGAACCCTAACCTAGGGCCTGTCCCTGTAGTACAGCAACCTGTAGTGGCTTGGGGAACTCCTATGGCCGGTAGGGGGTAATGACCTGTCCCACTCCCCCAACTACCCAAATCCCTTCGGTAAGTGATCTGGAATGGACTAGAGTACTCTTCCATGCAGTTCTTGGGCGTCTACCTACTGTTGGCTAGCCTAGTGCAGATCCTCTCCAGAATTCCTGACCTCGTTAACAGGCTATCCCTTCAGGCATCCTACCCCTAGCGCTACCTCAAGGTGACTAGAACAGCTATAGCCCTTCTCCAGACCCACTACTCTCTGACTAGTCCCAGCGCCTACCGCAGCAAGCTGTAACTCACTGGAGGCTGCAGCCAACGTGCTGCGCAACAAGGTGCCTGCCTATCAGACCTCACAGCACTGCTCGCTGTGACCCTGACAATGCAGCACTCTAACAACACTAAGGGCAGCGTCCCTATCTTGGGCCTCCCTCAGTACTTAACCCACTACGCTAGCGGGGGGGTTGGGGCCTACCTGGGGTGTGGGTACCTATGGGGTGCAGGAGCTGCTCTCACTCCCCGCACCCTTCTTCCCTCACAGCTCCCTAGCTCCAACTCTCTATCACCTTCCTCAACAGTTACCCACCCAACTAGTGGGGAGTTGGGGTCTACCTGGAGTGTGAGGTACCTATATGGGGCAGAAGCTGCACTCGCTCCCCACACCCTACTTCCCTAACAGCTCCCTGACTCCAACTCTATAACTGCAGACTTCCTTCTCTCAGCTCCCACTAATGTAAGTGGCAGGGTCCCTAACCTGAGGGCTGCCCCTGGCAACACTCACCTTACTGGGGAGCTGAGCTATCCTGGACCAAAGGGGGTGCTGGCCTAATACAGGGGAGTACCTCTCTCCTGTACCCTACCTCCTTCCCTCACAGGGTCCCTCCGCTGACTGACTAGCGTGGTGCAAGCCCGCGAAATGTATCCTTTCCTCCAGGGCAGTCCTGCAGCCCTATTGGCTCCTATGAGGCACCTGGTGCCTCCCTCGCTATGCTCCATGGGAGTTGTAGTCCCATAGAGCCTATCCTGGCATTGGGACCGCGTGCGCGCCTTTCCTGCGCATGCGCGAGCTATAGGGAGCTTCCTCAACCTTTCCCTACTCTGTTCTAGCCCTCGCGCGACTTTCCCTGCCTCTGGGGCTCTAACTGCGCATGCGCGATCACTGCGCATGTGCGAATGGCTAATTAATGGCGGCGCTCTCCTCGCCGGCCGCCGGGACCTTAGAGACGCGACCGCGGCCTTAGCAACGGCCCGATCGCGTCCCCGGCAACCGGCCTGCTCGCGGAGACAGCGCACCGCTCCCTGCAACGGCCCCCACCCTTGGGATGGCCGTCGGGTCTGCCGCTGGCCTCCGGCAGTACCCGGCATCACTTGTGCCCACGGAGGCTCCCGAGGGGGTCGCAGGGGGCAAAGGGTGACCTGGCTACATATATGTATATAGTCTATACTCTATTTTGTCCAAGGGACTTCTGGCTCAAGCTTCTTACTCTATCAACATGGGCTGGCAAATTGTAGCCCATGTATATATGGTGGATGTAGGTGTGTGCATGTGTGTGTACAGTATACGTATATAATATATATACACCCACCCACCCCTGTCTATGAATACCAGGCCTGTGCTCCCGTGGAAGGTTTGTGAAGTAAACGTGGCCTCCCTCTCACCATGTTACTGCATGCTTGCAATGTTCCGACCATACAGTATCAGCCATGTTCGATAAATGCTTAATTAAGACATTGAAAACGTGCTTATAAAATCTAGAAACTGCTACACGTTGGCATCTTAAAAAAACAAAACACACAGGGCACAAGGATATTTACCTGTTCAGAGGAAATGCAGAAACGTAGCGTTTTAAATTCAGTGGCTGAAGTGTGGTACTTGGTGTGGGAAGTGTGTAGTAATAATAATAATTATATATATATATATATTAATATATATATATATATTAATATATATATATATATTTTTTTTTTTAAGAAAATGATTTAATTTGGGAATTTTGTCTCCCTTTCTGGTTTCTAAACATTGCATTAATATTTGTAAAATATGGTGCACATTGGCTTCCCCCCCTCCCCACCCCAAATGTTTAATACATTCAGAATGTGTATTTTGTTAGGCATAGTAATACTACCTGTATAAAACAAATGCACAATTCTGTCCTCCTAAGAACACTTATTTCCTGCTGTTTCTGCTTCCTGCCTCTCTGAGTGGCACTATTTCACTGTCCCTTGAGATTGAAAGGAAAGCCATGTGTCCCTGTGTTTGCTAGCGTAACATCGATGCCAGAGAAGTGTCATTGAATGAAAGCTCGCTGACAATTTTGTTTCAAAATTGTATGTTTGGTCAATGAATATATTAAAGTTACAATGCAGTGTACGGTTGTATACCTTTTTTATTGCCGTTTAATAGTATTATTTACAAACAACAACCTAATAATAGGAGAACAACACAAGAATGAAGTAGAATGATCAATTACATCAGTATTTCTCCAAAATAGAAAACTATTGAGGGATACAAACAGCCTACTACAATAAGGTGTTATTGTTTTCCTTAGCCTACGTGGGATAGAAATAATTTCTACTATCCACATAGCTGTCAGTGGTGCTTATGAGATGTATTACACACCTCCTACATTAGGATTATTTGTATTCCAGGACACATTGAGTCGTACTGAATTTTCTTGATGTACTCTGGGTGCATTGTGTTGGGGATCTTATGATCAAGATGACGTATTACTGGTGTCCCCTGCCAAGCCTTTGCTCTGTGCAAAAGGTGTTCTATGGAAAAAATGTGCTAATGACTACCTTCCCCCCCCCCCCTTTCAGATCTGTATTTGCTAAATTTTTAATTTAATAACCAACACTGTCTTAATGTGGTGTTTCAAAAGAAATCTGTATTGGTGGTCTCGTTTGACAAAATATGTATATTAAAAAGGAGTAATGCAGTTGCATCCTTTATTACATGGGCATGTTTTTGCAGGTGTTTATAGCCGTAAACGCCCCCTCCATTCTGCCCATGACATCCGCCTCTCCTCCGGTCGTCTCAGTACCTCCTCTCACTCCCGCCTAAACACTTCTCCTGTGCTGCCCCCTCTCTGGAATTCCCTACCACGCACCATCAGACTCTCCCCCAACATTCAGGCATTTAAAAACTCAGAGAACTCACCTTTTTTAAGGAAGCCTATCTGGCATACCCCTAACACCCACCTCCTCCCACCCTATTGGGTTTTGCTGTGCAGCTGGACCAATCGCCATGTTAACACCCACTAACATCCACACCCCCAAACCTCAACGAGATCAGCTGAGTGGCTGGACCATACTCCATCCTGAGAAAATACTCCATCCCGCAATGAGCAGCCACTTTACCTTTGGTTTCAACATTGCCCCTTATACACTCTCTAGATTGTAAGATCTCAGGAGAAGGTCCCACATTACCGTCTGTATCTGTTTGTGCCTGTTTGTCCTTATTCGTACGTCATTCAGTTTATGTAATTGATGACACACTGTACTCCCACTGTACTGCGCTGAGGAATGTGTTGGCGTTTTACAAATAAGCGCTAATAATGCGAATCAGCATTATTATACACTGCAGTGTGTGCCTTTTCAGGTGTTGGATGAATAGCTTGCAACATCTATCAACCCTGCTGGGTTCAGCATGGCATAGAACAAAAAAGAACTTGACAGATAAGGAGTGTTTGACCCATACGATGGGGCCATCAAGCTTAGTTATGCAATCACTCCAGTATCATCATGATGTGTGCAGGTTAGCACACACTGCAGCTGCTGCACGTTTCCAACAAGTCCTGTGGCAGTTTTACTTAGCACCTTTTGTGCCGTGTGCCAAGCTGAGGCCGTGACTGAGGAACTCATTCTGCAACAGGCAGCACAATAATCCTCTGGAGGCATGTTTGTTTTGAAACGCCTGACATATTTATTCTTGAAATTAATTTCTAAGGAGAAGCTGTTGACAGTTTGCTGAAAAGCAGTTATCATTCTTTTATGATATCTTATTAATTTTGTTTTTTTTATTAAGTACTGCCAGCGAGGGCCGTGCTGCACATTTGCACCACATCACGTGTACAATAAGTCCTGTTTTGAGTATTGTAGACATGAGGAAGGAATTCTATTTAGCCAGTCACCCAGTGGGTTTTGAAGTCGTGTTTCCTTCTGTACATGCCTTACTTTAACTATTGTCTAGAACAATGATACAAATGCAGATCCACTCCATGACCGGTGTATAAAAAAAGGATAAGGGCTGGTGAAAGGTGGATTATAGACGTATAGTCGGAGGGTTTTTCCCAGCATCTGTAAACCAAGACAGCAAAGTAGTAACATCTTGACTATGACGGCAGGACCACAGGAAAAGGCAATAACTGGTGATATAAAGGATTTTTCAAGACCACTGAAATATCTTCTTGAGGAGCAATCAACTAACTTTCTCCGTCTGAAAAAATACATTTTTGTGCTTTCAGAATTGTATGCAATATATAATTGTTTGGAAATATTCAATTTTTCAGGCGCACACAGCCTGCCCACCTCATGATCTTTAACTTTAACACATTAATAGACCCCGTGAGTTTTACACTGCCTTCCCAAGCATGTTTTTGGTTAATGTGTTGGGTTTTGCCCCTTTCACTACTAAGAAGGCTGGGAAATGTATCACTCTTTCAGAGAAGTATGTTGCTTCCTTTCAACATGACGCTTGTTTAGCTACCTTTAGGCTACGCTTATAGTGCCGGCGACGCGACGTCAGGCTACGGTTGCTGGAAAAATCAAATTGAGATGACTTCCAGCGATCGCAACCAAGCTGTCGCTCCACGCTTACTATAAGCGCACGCGACAGCGGCAATGCATTTGTTTTAACGCTGCGTCGCTGTCTCCGGCACTATAAGCGCAGCCGTACTGTGAAAAATTCTACTATTTCTCTTTTCCTGTTCTTCCTCAGATTTACAGAAGGACTTTATGACTTTTCTAAGGAACTCTGCATTCTAGTTCCGGCAACGATTTTAATTCTTATCTTTTTCTGTTTCCACAGTTAGATATCCTTGCATCATTCCCATGTATTATTTCTATGATAGAATGACTCTGACTGACAAAAGTACTTTGAAGGGTATATCTATCGCACATCCAACGTGTTGACATTTCCTTCAGTGTTTAATATTTATGAAGAACTTTGTAGATGAACCTATAAAGTGCGCAGTGGCTAAAGACTGTACCAGTGAAATAAACTCTTTGTAATGGGAGCTTGCACGTGTTGGCTAGCATGGTAAATGGTGTTACTACCTGTCTGAACTATACAAGACCATATCTACGGGCCCTCTATAATACCCATTTTTGTAATTTTTTTTTATTTTCTTAAACTTAGTTGCCGGAAAAGTAGACGATTAGAATTCTTTTTTTAAAGTGTGCTTTATTGAATCGGGAAGACGCTGAAGTAAGACGTCACACTTGCTTTATTACAGTGAAAACTCACATGCGTGGGTTATTGACTGCTGAAAGACATGTTGGAAGAGGACATGTTTTTCCACTCCTTGTAAGGCACAAACATGAACAGACAATTCTGTTTCTGCTCTGAAACAAATATCCGCTGCTAAGAAATAATAATAAAAATAAGCAGGAATATCACCTAACCGTGCCAGAGGTCTGCGATTTCAGGGATACATTATATATTGCGCATTCAGGCTTTGTATTTAGTCAGAAGCTCCTCACTATCGGGAATAACCTGACATGTTTTAGAGGTGAATAGAAATGGTTCTGGAGACTAATGTATAAACGCTGCAAGGGAAATCTCCCCGGTGGTGGTGATATGACATTTTTACTTTTCAATACCACTTATTTCAGAGGTTTTTGTGCATATTTCTGGTACTTTTGTTTGCATGACTACCTCCAAAGTATAAATAGTGATTGTTTTTGTAAAACCGTAGCTGTGGACTACAAGTGGAAAATTCACTGACGCGCCGATGTGGTGTGCTACACCCCCGATCCTGCGATAACTGACACTAAAGTTATGGTAATTTACACTATTGGGGTACAATACCCGCATCGGCCACCGAGAAGTGAAACACACAGGGCAGTGGACTGGAGACGGGTGACTGCCTTTTCATACACCAAGCTATTCCGTCCCATAAAATACATGTTATTTACATAGCGCCATCCAGGTACATACCGCTTTACAGTACAGCAGTAATACACATGACACATAATGTGAATAAGCGCTTCAGGCGTAAAACAATAGGAAAAGGAGTCCCTGCCCTGACCAGCTTACAATCGAAGTGTAATCTTCCAAACGAACAGTTTGGTGCAGAGAGGTAATGGTTTTCTGGATAGTGAAGATTGGAGGCAGGAGCAACATTTGAACCTCTGGTATACTCGATCTCCATGATCTGCTCAGGCCCGTCTTCTCTCTTTTCCAGTCTCCCCCGTTACTACAGCTCTGATGCATATAACCCTTCTCACATATTGCACCCAACCTCCTGGAACTCACTTCCCCTCCTTGTCTGTCTGCCAACCACTTCTCCCTCGAACTGCAAAACCCACCTGAAAGCTCGCCGGTTAATTGAAGTGTTTAAATAGTTCTAAGTTGACCCACTACTCCCAAAACTACAGTATGCTGAGAACCACTCTAACCAATGCACTAAAATGTACTCCTACTTTTTCTGTTGGATCCCCTGCCTGCAGATTTAGATTGTAAGCTCTTGGGAGTAGGGATGCTTTTATCCCAATGGTACATTTGTCTTGATGCACTTCTCAAATCTGTGTTATATTCCCTGTATGGTAATGTTTAAAAAAAAAAAAAAAAATTGTAAAGTGCTGCATACCTGGTTGGTGCAGTAAAAATATAAATACTAAATACATACATTAGTTCTCTCTTTTACAGTCTGCTGTGTTGTATAATTCTTTCCCTCCCTTCTAGTCCAAACAATGTGGATGGTGCCACTGTGTCTGGTGTAACGGCCCCAGCTTTTCCCTTGTATTTTATTTAAAGCTTCCTCATTAACATATTCAGTGCTGGGGAGGTCTGTCACACACATGCACTGCTCTCCAATGCATGAAAGGCCTCTCTAGCTATGAAGGGGTTAAATGCCCCCCATCTGAAGACACCCCATGTTTATAACATTATTTATAGCCGTGTATATTTTCTGAAGTAACGTTGTCTTGTTTCTGCACTGTAGTATGTTATTTACTCTTGTTACTGTATAATTGACCCTCGTTACCACCCACTGCTTGGGGATGGTGTGTGATATTTGAGGCTCGGAAATGAATCCTCTCTGTGGTGGAAACCCACAAGGGCTATGCAGGCAGCGGTAAATGGAGTCTACATTTAAATATATGCTTTTAACCTATATAACAGGCTACACGGTATAAAGTAGTTTTATTGGATTTTAATGCCAAGGATGAAGTGCTTCATATTCCCAGCAATAATAGTTTTTGATATGCCATGTAAACAAAAAACTAAGTGCTCTATGTATCAAACGACGAATTGCGGCGCAAAGTCGTTACTTTGTCACAACCGGCGCAAACATTTACCTGCGACAGACGGCGTCTATATATTCATCTTGCTCCTTTTTCCGGAACGTGTGTCTCACTGCCACGAGAAGAGGGATTGATGGAGCAATTGGGAGTAGTTGGGGTGACGTTTCATTTGGATATTCGTGCAGGTCTATGTATTAAGGAAGGTGTGGCTTGTGCTACTTTTCTTGATGGGTTTCTGCGTTGGTTTTCTCCGTCACCTAAAAGGTGGCGCAAGTTTTTTTGTTTTTGTTTTGTTTTTTTCCCCAGCAAAACCTGCCAAATTCTAAAACTGTAGAAATACACATCATAAAATTCTTGTTTCAGACAGAAAGAAATGCAGTTTTTCTTGTATTGTTTGATACATAGAGCTCTTTATATTACCAAATATAAGCCTTGGTGTCTGTATATATTTTTTAATTCTCTCAAACTTGTTTATTTCGCTTCTACTAAAGCCAGAGGAGATTTTTTTTATTTTTTTTATTGAATTACAGAATAAGTTAGGAAGAAGGTTCATTAAGGAATGTTTTTAAAAAATTATTTTTATTTCTACTGCCATCAATCTAAAAAGTATATATCTGTGCGGTGGTTTAATCAACATATACAATAAAGGCAAGGATCACTGTACAAAGCATAACAATTTTTTTTTTGAAAGTGATATTAACGTATACCAATTTGCAGTGTTCGACAAATCACCCAAAAATCTACTCGCCACCTAGTCCCGCCCCCAACCCCGCTTTAAAATAAAATATATAAATAAAATACATTTAATAAATTCCTAGTCAGAACAACATTCATTTTTTACATAAATGTATTTATTGTATTACATTATACTACAATTAGGCCTTGTTACGTGTGTGTGTGTGTGTGTGTGTGTGTGTGTGTGTGTGTGTGTGTGTGTGTGTGTGTGTGTGTGTGTGTGTGTGTGTGTGTGTGTGTGTGTGTGTGTGTGTGTGTGTGTGTAAATGTCAGATCTAGAAATAAAAGCCAGGTGTGAATGACTAGTTTCCTGAACCTCTTAACCAGTGTCTGGACGTCCCGCTTCATAATATCTAAAGCAGCAATCCCGCCTGGGATCTTACCTGATCCGCAGTCCCTCAATGTCCAGGTACCCTCATTCCCGCAATGTTATACATTGGAGGGGATGTGTTCCCTACCTGTCTTCTGGGTTAGGGGGGGTTCCGATGTCTTCCTTGTGAAGCTTGAGTCAGATCTGGAAGACGGCAGTATAGGTTATTTCGGTGTAGTATAGGGCAAGTAAGATATATAGGGTAAATAAGAGATCCAGAGTGTGGGGGGGTTAGAGAGAGAGAGAGTGGGGGGGGGGGGAGAGAGAGAGAGAGTGTGGGGAGAGAGAGAGAGTGTGGGGAGAGAGAGAGAGAGTGGGGGGAGAGAGAGAGAGAGAGAGAGAGTGGGGGGAGAGAGAGTGGGGAGAGAGAGAGAGAGTGGGGGGAGAGAGAGAGAGAGTGGGGGGAGAGAGAGAGAGAGAGTGGGGGGAGAGAGATAGAAAGAGTGGGGGGAGAGAGAGAGAGAGAGAGAGTGGGGGGAGATAGAGAGAGGGAAGAGAGAGAGTGGGAGGAGAGAGAGAGAGAGTGGGGGGGGAGAGAGAGAGAGTGGGGGGGGAGAGAGAGAGAGAGTGGGGGGGGAGAGAGAGAGAGTGGGGGGGGAGAGAGAGAGTGGGGGGGGAGAGAGAGAGTGGGGGGGGGAGAGAGAGAGTGGGGGGGGGGAGAGAGAGAGTGGGGGGGGGAGAGAGAGTGGGGGGGGGAGAGAGAGAGAGTGGGGGGGGGAGAGAGAGAGAGTGGGGGGGGGAGAGAGAGAGAGTGGGGGGGGGAGAGAGAGAGAGTGGGGGGGGAGAGAGAGAGAGTGGGGGGGGAGAGAGAGAGTGGGGGGGGAGAGAGAGAGAGTGGGGGGGGGAGAGAGAGAGAGTGGGGGGGGGAGAGAGAGAGAGTGGGGGGGGGAGAGAGAGAGAGTGGGGGGGGAGAGAGAGAGTGGGGGGGAGAGAGAGAGTGGGGGAGGGAGAGAGAGAGAGAGTGGGGGGAGAGAGAGAGTGGGGGGAGAGAGAGAGGGTGTGGGGAGAGAGAGAGTGGGGAGAGAGAGAGAGAGTGGGGGGAGAGAGAGAGAGAGAGAGAGAGTGGGGGGAGAGAGAGAGAGTGGGAGGAGAGAGAGAGAGAGTGGGGGGGAGAGAGAGTGGGGGGAGAGAGAGAGAGAGTGGGGGGGGGAGAGAGAGAGAGTGGGGGGGTGGAGAGAGAGAGAGTGGGGGGGGGAGAGAGAGAGAGTGGGGGGGGGAGAGAGAGAGTGGGGGGGGGAGAGAGAGAGTGGGGGGGGAGAGAGAGAGAGTGGGGGGGAGAGAGAGAGAGAGAGTGGGGGGGGAGAGAGAGAGAGAGAGTGGGGGGGGAGAGAGAGAGAGTGGGGGGGGAGAGAGAGAGAGTGGGGGGGAGAGAGAGAGTGGGGGGGAGAGAGAGAGTGGGGGGAGAGAGAGGGTGTGGGGGGAGAGACAAAGTGGAGAAACGGTGGGTGACACACACAGAGGGTGGGTGATACACAGAGAGAGAGGGTGACTGACTGACTGGGGGGGGGGGTGACTGACTGGGGGGGGGGGTGGTGACTGATTGGGGGGGTGGTGACTGATTGGGGGGGTACCTCTGGTTTCACACACATACACATGCTCCCAGACACACATACACTTGCTCCCATACACTTGCTCCCATACACACATACACTTGCTCCCATACACACATACATACACTTGCTGCCATACACTTGCTGCCATACATTTGCTCCCATACACATGCTCCCATACACATGCTCCCATACACATGCTGCCATACACATGCTGCCATACACATGCTGCCATACACATGCTGCCATACACATGCTCCCATACACTTGCTCCCATACACTTGCTCCCATACACTTGCTCCCATACACTTGCTCCCATACACTTGCTCCCATACACTTGCTCCCATACACTTGCTCCCATACACTTGCTGCCATACACTTGCTGCCATACACTTGCTCCCATACACTTGCTCCCATACACTTGCTCCCATACACTTGCTCCCATACACTTGCTCCCATACACTTGCTCCCATACACTTGCTCCCATACACTTGCTCCCATACACTTGCTCCCATACACTTGCTGCCATACACTTGCTGCCATACACATGCTGCCATACACATGCTGCCATACACATGCTCAATGTAAAGGGGGGTTAAGGCTGCACACCACAATATATAAACAAATACATACAGTTTACCGGTGCTGCTGGTTCAAGGAAGTACCTGCCAGGAATTTCCAAAGTACACTGAGGAAAAAGGAGAGAGATCCAGCGCTACACGGATTTCAAAATAATGAATTTATTGTGCCACACGACGTTTCGACCAACAGGTCTTTTTCAAGTGACAAGGCATACTCAAATGAGGGTCTACCTAGTATATATACCCTCCAACATTAATCAAACAAGTGAAAAAACAAGTGAAAACAGTTACATAATCACCCCAGCTGCTCCCAGTCCGCTTCCCCTGATCAGTGCTATCTCCATGCATAGCCATAACAGTCCATGAGAGTTCATTTCCGGTTTCTGTGTCCATTTCCGGTCTGTGCGTTCCAGTGACGTCACGGGACTCTTCTGCGCATGCCCATGCGTTCCAGCACTGTCTTCGTCGCCCCGTCAATCTACAGTGACGTCAGTCTTCTTGCCTGAGTAGTTTATCCTTCCCTCGTGCTGCTGTGGGGGCTGTGTGTTCGCTCTATGAGCTGTAAGCCTTCCATCCTTCTGCGTCTCGATGTGGGAGGTGCTCCTGCGTCCTGTTTCTTCACTGTGAGATCTCTGGAATCTTGTAGTCCTTAATGTGTCCTGAAAATTTCTTTCTCTCTTAACTAATACAAAGAAAGTCCACAGGATTCGATGTAGATACACTTTTATTACAACGAGAGACATTCTGGACATACACGTTGGACACAGTTTATCCTAAAGGGCTAAATGACTACATATCCTACAACTGTTTTCTTGATAGGAGATAAAACTGTTTCTTATATGTTTCATATATGGCATGGCTGCTGTTGGTGAGAAGCCTTTTAAGTGAGTAAGGACTAAATAGATTGATAAGCATTCCATAAACTTTTAATAAATGTTTATTTTGCACATTTTAAATTGACACTGGAGCACACTATATACAGCTACCCCTGATCACATACTAAAGGATATTTATTGCAGGAAAAGAGAGAGAGAAATTTTCAGGACACATTAAGGACTACAAGATTCCAGAGATCTCACAGTGAAGAAACAGGACGCAGGAGCACCTCCCACATCGAGACGCAGAAGGATGGAAGGCTTACAGCTCATAGAGCGAACACACAGCCCCCACAGCAGCACGAGGGAAGGATAAACTACTCAGGCAAGAAGACTGACGTCACTGTAGATCGACGGGGCGACGAAGACAGTGCTGGAACGCATGGGCATGCGCAGAAGCGTCCCGTGACGTCACTGGAACGCACAGACCGGAAATGGACACAGGAACCGGAAATGAACTCTCATGGACTGTTATGGCTATGCATGGAGATAGCACTGATCAGGGGAAGCGGACTGGGAGCAGCTGGGGTGATTATGTAACTGTTTTCACTTGTTTTTCACTTGTTTGATTAATGTTGGAGGGTATATATACTAGGTAGACCCTCATTTGAGTATGCCTTGTCACTTGAAAAAGACCTGTTGGTCGAAACGTCGTGTGGCACAATAAATTCATTATTTTGAAATCCGTGTAGCGCTGGATCTCTCTCCTTTTTCCTCGCCATACACATGCTCCCATACACTTGCTGCCATACACATGCTGCCATACACATGCTGCCATACACATGCTGCCATACACATGCTGCCATACACATGCTCCCATACACATGCTCCCATACACATGCTCCCATACACATGCTCCCATACACTTGCTCCCATACACTTGCTCCCATACACTTGCTCCCATACACTTGCTCCCATACACTTGCTCCCATACACTTGCTCCCATACACTTGCTCCCATACACTTGCTCCCATACACTTGCTCCCATACACTTGCTCCCATACACTTGCTCCCATACACTTGCTCCCATACACATGCTGCCATACACATGCTGCCATACACATGCTGCCATACACATGCTGCCATACACATGCTGCCATACACATGCTGCCATACACATGCTGCCATACACATGCTGCCATACACATGCTGCCATACACATGCTGCCATACACATGCTGCCATACACATGCTGCCATACACATGCTGCCATACACATGCTGCCATACACATGCTCCCATACACATGCTCCCATACACTTATTCCCATACACTTGCTCCCATACACTTGCTCCCATACACATGCTGCCATACACTTGCTCCCATACACATGCTCACACACGGGGGGGGGGGGGGAGGAAAGGCCGCGACCAGCACCACCACCACGCTCCTCCCCCACCCACCCGCGCCCATCTCCCGCTCGTGGGGGGGGGGGCAGGCCGACACCCCCCCCCACATACCTTACGTGGGCATATTGGAAGCTTTTGGGAGGCAGGGTGGGTGGGAGGCACGTGGCGAGGTATCCCCCAGGGGACAGTCAGCCCCGCAGGGGCCGCCACTATCCTGCTCCCCTCGCCGGCATGTCTTCACAATGCGCGGCCAAGCAGCTTTGCAGACGGCTTCTTCCCCCCAGCCCGCGGCGGCATGAAGCTAGCTGGCGGGGAGGCGGCAGGGTAGGTGGGAGTCACGTGGTGAGGGCCGAGGCCCTCCCCCCCCCCCGTCGCACGCCAACCGGGCTGCAGCAGTGGGGACCTCCCGCCCCGGGCAGCAATCGGTGGATCGAGGGGGAAGGGGACAGGAGCAGGGGACAGGAGGAGGGGCAGGGGAATGGGACAGGAGCAGGGGACAGGAGGAGGGGAAGGGGACAGGAGCAGGGGAAGGGGACAGGAGAAGGGGGCAGGAGAGCTGCCGCGGTGGGGAGTAGGGAGCCATGTGGGGACCAGGGGGATCGCAGGGAAGGAGCAGAGGGGCCGCAGCATGGCGAGTACTTACTTTTGATGTCCGGGTAGAAAGAATGGCCGCTCGTTGGGGGCGGGCTCATATAGAGCCTGGCCGCGCGCCCACAAAGCCTGGGAGCGCGCGCCAATCAGCAGTCAGGTAGGGGGAGTTTATTTATTTATTTTTCAGCGCGAGCAGGGAAAATTGGAGCGCGAACGGGGGAAATTTAAAAAAACCCACGTGTGCTGCTTGGGCCAATATTTACTCGCCCAGGGGTTAAATCCACACGCCCCGGGCGTGTAAATGTATAGGATTGTCGAACACTGCCAATTTGTAAGGTGTGTTTTTTTCTTTATGATATTTTTGAATAATTGGTTTGTAAGCTAAGGCTGAGTCCCCGGTAGTCACGGCAGTGTGCGCTATGGCTTGCACGCCCTACAGCACAGCCCTCTATGGGGCAGGCCCCAGTGGCTGTGTGTGGGTGCGCAAAGTGCTGTGACGCGTACGCTGGCAGGGAAGGCAAAGAAATTTGTCTTCCCGTGTCGCGTGGCGGTGTGCAGCCTATGGCAGGGCAGATATGCCCCGTCATGCCTCCCCCCCCCCCCTGCGCTCCCCTAGAGTTCTCTAAAGATTGGCGATCGTGGCTATAGTCGCTGCACGTGCCACCAGGCGTGAGGGCAGCTGGGAGGACCTCTAAGACATCAGCGTGATGACGTCACGGCCCGCCGTACGTTTCAGGCGGCGGGTACGCGCTTTAAGGGGAGGAGGATTCGGTGATGTCTTGGAGAAAGTAGGGCTGATCGTCTCCTGTGTGACTGGTTGTATGGCGGTTGATTAAGAGAAACATCTTAAGTATATTTTTTGTGTGTATTCAATTATGGGTTAACTAAGGATAAAAGGTTACTCCTTCCAGTGTTTACAAAACGGAACCATATACTGTACTTTTTTTATTGTTTTATTGTTTTAACGCTATACATAAGATAGCCTGGGTGTGAATTATCTAGCACTCAAGGCTGACTTATTGAGACTTGTTGTGTACTTTCTGGATAGAATGTGACACACATGTACACTACTAAATTCAACCGCCGATGATATTAAAGGGACTGATATATATTATTAGATTCCATTGAAACCATAAGGTGATCTTTATTAGTTCCTACGTTGTGTCATAACAGATATAGACGATCTTGGGTTTGCTATGGTACATATATAACTGCGGTTATTGATACCGAGATAACAAATAATTTCAATATATGATTAGCACCTACACGCCTTATTTGAAGATGTTTTTTAACTCATAACACTGTCAATATATTCACTGTTCTTTTGTCGATGTCCACATACAATAAAGTTTTATTATTTTTGGCCAATTAGTTGGCTTTTATTTGTACCTG
This sequence comes from Ascaphus truei, assembly GCF_040206685.1. Taxonomy (NCBI): domain Eukaryota; kingdom Metazoa; phylum Chordata; class Amphibia; order Anura; family Ascaphidae; genus Ascaphus; species Ascaphus truei. The sequence goes on from NC_134484.1 coordinate 85,762,828, forward strand.
TCCACCCACAGTGATGGGAGCTGATACAACAAGTTGTCTGTACCTTTTCCCTACCAGATAATTGTATCTTTTGGACAATCTAGTCCAATTACACTAAATGATACAACAGAGTGCAGTAAATAGGGACTACCAGGTGATTCTCTTATCACCCTCTTTGTTCTGATTCATGTTACTGTGTGTGCCTTCCCTACAGTATATGCACCAGTTGAATTCAATGATATAATCCAATGTGATGAGCAGTGTGGTCAAACTGTAGTGCTCACTTTAAATAAATAAATATATATACATATAAATCTTTAAGAACACAAGTAAATAAAGAAACACATGAGTTAACTAAACCAGAAGACCGTTCATTAGCAAATATTTCTATACGAGCAAATGAATACTTAAATAGTCCATTCTCTAATGCACCTGGCCAGGATTTATTCTTTTATTGATAGCTGTCTTCACCATGAAAACTTCTTTTAAGCCTTTGTGAGTTTTATATGCATTACTTTTGGGGAGAGATGAAATAATTTACTGTTCTTTGGAATGTAAATACATGTACGTTTCTTTGTAAAATTCCTGGTTTCTTTTCTTTAGTTACTGTGTCCATATATTGTTGCACAATCTTAGAAAAAGAAGCAAGCAAGGCGGCCGTGCGGGGGCGCGTGCAGCGGGGCCTTAGCCTTACCGCTCTCTACTTTTCTAGGGAGGTTACCCCTCTCAGGCTCTCTCCCTTCCCCAGCAATCTCACGGTCGTTGCTGCAGGTCCCTGTATAGATGCAACACTTTATTATTAATTTTTGCTCTTCTTTTCTCTCTTCAGAGGGCTGTGTCTTTCTAAGGCCTGGGACATGGTAGAGTAGGCCGTGCTGAGCCGCGCTGAGCAGATGCACTTACCCCCTGCATCTGTCATCAGCGCGGCTTTAGCAGCCACTTCCGCATGCGTGCAAAGGCTCAGATATTTTGAGGAAACAGGCAAATTTAAAATTTGCCGCTCGGGAGCGGAGGAGCGGTCACGTGACCGCTCACATCCAATGGGAGCGAGGGACTAGCCCCACCTCCCGCCACGCCTTCGCCCCGCCTCCACCCTGCCCCCAAAGCGCGCTCACTGCCTCGCCTGCCAGGACACAAAAAAACTCCATAGATATGGGGTGAGTTGGTGCATCACAAATTAAGCTCATCAGTAGTATAAGTCCATTCAAATGAATCCAAACTAAAGAACCACTGTATAATTAACTGAGATGTTCATCCCAGGGGAAGGAGACCTAGTGGTGCCCACACAGCTGCCACATCCAAGGGTCCCTTAGAGACATGAATCCCCCATGGGATATAATCCATAAGCAATCTCACACAGTTTTGAGAGGTAATAATAAAAGGGCTATTGCCCTCTACCTGACTGTTAGAGTTCCAAGTGGAATGGATTCTTCAGCGTGCAGGCCTCAGATGTAGCGCAGCAGATGAAAGAAAAAAGGAGCACAGCTATCCGCATCCAGAATGCATGAAATGACAATAGGGCAACTCCAAGTACAATAAAAACGAATTGTTTATTTAATTGATCATCTTACAATGGGGTAGGACAACGCACCAACGCGTTTCATCCATAAAGGACTTTCTCAAGCGCGGCCCGAGGCACCATGCCCGAGGCCTAATGCTGCTCTCACAACATCAACAGCCTTTTTGAACTCCCTTCCCAACCAAATACCAAGTGCCGGCAGCTCCTCCGAAGGTGCCATGAACAGTAGCTGACTTTTGCAAAGTCTCTGCCTCCTCTAGGGCATTACATTGGGATCAGTGGACAAAGAATCTCACACCTGGATTCAAAGGCTGGGCTGTGGCAGTGTTTGCTGACCTTCCAGCCCACCTCGACCAGGATTGATGCCATCAAAGCTGCGCTGCTATGCCATTTTAATATTACCCCTGAGATCTACCGGCGGAAGTTCAGAGCCCTGAAATGGAGTGAAGGTGATTGACCGGGTTGTACCGGAGTGGGTGGAGGGGGGGTGAGGGGGTCTGTGCTAACACCATCCCTACTGACCAGATGGTCTCAGGGGGCTCAAAATGCGTGATTTACGAAGGTTATACCGGAGTGGGGGCCAGAGAAGACATTACATCCCATCACCACAGATCAGTCTTAGGGGAACTGAGGAATAGTGATATGCCAGTGCAGACCCAGACTGCTGAGGGAGTAAAACATAATTAGGCAGCTCAGAAGCAGACACCACTCTGGGAGGACTGAAAGGCCTTACAAAAAAGTCGTGTGTGTGTGTGTGTGTGTGTGTATAGACTAGTACATCACCCAGAACTAAATCCGTGACCGCCATTGAAGAGTCGGACTGGAAAAAAAATACAGCACCACGCAGGAAAAGAGTGAAACCTGCGTGAAGTCTCTATATTACACAGCTGCCATGACTTCTTGAGTATCCACATTTCAGAGGTAGCATATATAATACAGGCAGGTAATGTATTTGAAGACTACAACCGCCAGTTCATTTGGAGAAGTGCCTGTAAGAAACAGGAGATATGCCATCAGGAATACCAATAAATAAATATATATATATATATATATATATATATATATATATATATATATTTTTTAGAGAAAGCAACCCAATTTGATTTCCTCGTTCAGTCCTTTTGGTGCCAAAGTGACCAAATGATGTGTGCCCCTAAACAAAACAGCCTTTTGTCCTGGTCACCACCATGTAGCGGTCTCCTAATGTGGGTTTTAGGAATGCCACGTAGAGTGTCAAGACTCTTGTCCACATTTAAAAAATATGTGTATGTAGACACATGCAAACACACACCCCAACAAAAGGTGTCTGCATGTCCCTGTGAAAAGCACGTTGGTGTGAAAGCGTTAGGGCAACTTCTAGTCACTGTCTTCCGTGATTTATACTGGAGGTGGGCGGGATCCTACAAACACTCCGGTGTATTCCACCATTCGAACTACAATACCCATTTTGCTGTATACAACGTTTTACTTGCCTAACTGTAACTGAGGATAACAGGTTTGTCAAATTGTCTAATGCATATATTTTTTTACCAACTTTTATGCGCTCCTGTTTTTCTCAACGGATGCCTTTATGATGCCCAGCAGAAGTGGGCTCTTGCTGGTAACCTGTGTGTTGTTCTGTGCAAATCACTGTTGCAAGGGGAGGTCGCCATTCAAAGGTTAAACTTGGTAAACAAATGTGAGATATGGAAGAGTTTTTTTTTTTTAATTTTCTGTTTAATTGCATCACCTTTAAATAGTAGGTGCATAGAACAGCCTTCGAGCAGAAGTGATAAGGCTACGTATATTGTAGTGAAAGATTTTAAGAATGCTTTTAGAAGACCCAAGGGATCTTTCAGTTTATCATTTTGTTTCTTGTAGGGAAGATGGGTAGACTAGCTGTGCCAAATTGCCTTCATCTGTCAGCAATTTGTTTCTGTAGGATATCATTTTTTTTAGAAGATTAATTTTGCAGAGCATTGCAAAACATTTATGCAGCACTTCATAGATGTGTCCACAATTCAACATATAATGTATTACATGTATAATACAGGGGTGTAAAACCCATCAGAAAATGTAATATTTGGAAAACAAAATACCTGCCCTGAAGATCTTAGTCTAATTGTTGGAATAACACACAAGAAGTGGCAGCCACTGCAGCTTTCCTCGTATCCCCAGCAATTCCCCATTACCCTACAGTAAACAAGCTTCATGACCCAGCTGATTCTGTCAACAAAGAAGAATTTTGAGTGTTACGTTTTCAGATGAGGGCAGAAAAGTGGGGATGACTGTAAAAAAATTGGTGGGGAATATTATGTATTTTAATCAATCTGGTGCTTCAGGGGTTAATGTTACCGGTTGTTTTAAAAATACAATATATTGGGTTTAGGACAGGTCAAGACTCTTCCTCTTCAAAGAGTACTTAATAGGTGGGTTATCCCATGTAGCCCACAAAAGGTACAAGATGTGTTGTATGGAGCTGATGAAATAAGGGCAGTTGTTTTGCCAGAGATGGGATTAAAATATGTCTCTCTTCACATATTTATAAACAGGATTCTTTTAACGTTCCATTCAAAGCATTCTCTGAAGGGTTCTACAAAGTTCAGTGGGTGTGGCTAAGAAAGTATTCCACACAAGAATTTATTTAAGTAATAATCCCAGAAGAACAGGGCATTATTGGCCAGTAATGCCCTGTTCTGAGGGGATTATTACTATTATAGGCGAAATGTAAGCTTATTTAATAAATAATAGACACTTTTGTATAGTTATATAGATTTTTTTTATTAAAATAAAATGGTAAATACATGAAACCACCTCTATTACACTGCAGATATCTATATCCACACACTGCCGCCCCCCTAAAGTATTGTGATGCCGTCTTAAGTGGAGGCCTGTATTTACTTAAAAAAATAAATGATGATGGATAAATTTATACTATACTAATAACTTAAGATAGTGGCAGTATTATCTTTGTTACAGTGCGCTACAACTGTCAAGTTGTTAAACACAAGTGGAGGCTTTGGTAATCCTCCATGGAGGGTTAATTAACCCCACAAACTTCACACAGATATCTTCATTACCAATCCTACCATATCTCGCTGATATCTTCTTATATCTCCTATCTTCCTCTATTTTACTGACCCTCTTGCATATTATCCTCCTAACCTCCCATATAGCCTCATCTTGTTTTCTTGCCGCCATTTGCTTTTAATATCTGTCCTACAATCCCACAGGTTTCGTCCCCTGTTGTTACCTATAAAAAGCACGTATGCTATTGGTGCGAGATTAGCATGGGGGAAGGCAATGGAAGGTTCCTCTGTGGTGAGCAGTGTACCACGCCTGCGGCTCCTAGCACTGGAGCATAAGACATTGTGGCCAGAAATGGAAGAGAAATGCAGTGTGGGGTTTTATTATGGCCCAGTTGATTAAAAAGGAAGTTCCTAAGAATTTCCGTTCGACCGGACAGGAAGCAATTTGAAAACTTGTTTTTTTGTTTTAACTCGTTTGTTTAAAGGATCATACAGTATATACAAAGATACCTTGTGTACAAGCAGAAGGAAAGTGGACAAACTTATTAAAATATTTTTTCCCCTCCATTTTATCTTCTGACAAATACTTTTTTTTTTTGCCTTAGGACTTCCTTGTCCCTTTTCCAGTTTCTCTCAGCTGCCATTTTGATTTTATTAACTTGTTTCCATTTCTAAAAAGTGGAGTAGGCCAGAATAAAGCCTTGGCATTTTTTGTAATAGGTTAAATATAGGTGATTAACCTGTTGTTTTTCAAGTACATTTTAAACTTTTAATATTTGCATGGTAAACTAATACTGTGGAATTGTTTTTATGATCAGACATGTTAATTCACATTGGCATAAACTCATTATGCTGCCATCATTATGGGAAGCGCAATAATTACCACACAGGATTAGAATACATACAGCCAGAAAGAAAAAGCACATTAGCACGAATTACAAAAAATATATACTTTAAGGCTAATTTAATCTTTGTATGTTTGCATCGTACTTTGTGTTGTGGAATTGCTCCTCGTCTGCAACCTCCCTCCTGTGTGTTTGTGTAGACAGTCCCTCCCTGCTATGCTCTTTGCAGTCCCCAGAGGGAGCACGGATACCAAGAAATGTACCTGAAAAGCCAGTTTTATGCTTTGCTGGGTTTTGCTACACCTCTCATAAATAATCCACATAGCCACTGAAGAACATGATCAGCACCCTTAAACTACACACCTAAAACTACACCTACAAGAAATACATTTGCCAGTCATCGAGAGTAATATTAATTAGATTACAGTCCAGTGTGTGGTTGGGTAAAAGTGCCACAGGACACATTACTTGATTCTACAGGGAAAGGAGGAGATCAAGGTGTGGCAGCAGGGTGGATTAAAAAAGGTAATCGTTGGAAAAATATGCAGAAACAGTGTTTCATATGAATCTATCAGCTACAGTATACAATATCATAGGTTTGATTAAAGGTGCAATCAATCCATGGACACAAATAAGCCAAACACATGTATATATTTAGGGGCAGATCTATGTGATTGGTGTTTTTTTTCCCCTATAAGTGTATAGTCATATTTTTATATTTTTCAGTAAATTTCATGTGCACTAGATACTTTCCTTTGTGGTGGACGTTTGTGTCTAGGCAGGGAAGAGGTTGAGTCCATTATTCTTTTCTTCTTTGGAGGGTGACAGAGCACCTACAGTTCAATTACATAGATCTTTTTCCTCTCAATTGGCTGTTGATGTTGTAAATCAAGTAAAGTGGAAACATGTTCTACCCACCTGTGGAGAATCCTCACCTTGTCGGTAAGCAGTGTGTGGTTGTCCAGAGCAATGAAGGGGAGATACCTTGCTGGTGGTAGGCCCTTTAACAGATGTGGTTTTGTGTATAACGCTGAAGAGCTGAATTTCCTTTTCCTTGGCTCCTCCACCTCGAATTTCATGGACTATTAATGTCTGGTTAGGGCTGAAGGAGTGGCTCAGTGAGTGAAGGCACGGTCTCTAAGTGATTCAAATCCTGGTGCCGGCTCCTTGTGACCTCCGGCAAGTCACTTTATCTTCCTGTGCTTCAGGCACCAAAAAATAGATAGTAAGTACTGGGCAGGGGCACGTGCCTGCAAAGATTCTATGTACTGCGCTGGGCACACTGTCAGTGTTATACAAGAAAAAATTTATTATTATTATGAACGATTTTATACATTATCCAGGCAGTCTCCTTTTGTACATTTGTTTTTATTTTAGGAAAATATTTCCTTAGTGTTTGATTACTGATTTTATTTGGGAAAAGGGGTGCTGATTTTGCAGTTTTCTTATTAGATTAGCAATGTTGCACCGAGACATAATCTTGAGCAGAACGCAAGAGTCGGGATGGTGCATAGCGAGAAATTAGGTCTGAAATGTAAGGAAAGGCAGAAGAGTGTAAAGATTTAAAAGTGAGGAGGAGAATTGGGTGCGAGATAATAATAATAATAATAATAATAATATTTTTAAGAAAATATTGCAGGATTTGATAGGAAGAGAGGAGAGGGATTTCAGCAGAGTAGACGCTGAGACAGATTTAGGAAAGAGAGGTCCCAGGATAAAATCCTGGGGTGCCCCACAGAGGGATCGATAAAGAAGGAGGTGGTGTTAGCAGAAGAGACACCTAAAGTACGATGGGAGAGGTAAGAGTAGATCCAGGATAGATGTGTAACAGATGGGCCATTACTAAGCTCTAAGATTCACCTTGAACCATAATAAGTTCCATAAATATTCATAAAGTCAAATTGTAGTCTCAGCAACAGCTGTAATTTGCAGGTAAGTAGGTATTGTGATATACAGGTAAAGTCCAGTGTGGGTTAAATTGGAGAGACGGAGAGATATATAGGGATGATATGTGTATTGATACATTATCTCTGAGCTGCAACACTTGGTGGGGGGGATATGCACAACAGAGGAAAAGTATCAAATTACCTCTGAAGCCCCCTCTCCCAATGTAGTGTTGATCGTAGCCTTCCTGTTCCTCCATTAGCGCGGTGCAGAGTATGGCAGCTCTGTGTAAAGCACCGTCTCCCCCACATTGGGTGAAATCGAATCCTGTGTGATGTGCACCTGCACGCCTGCTGCGCGTCACACCAATCCGGGGTATAGGCGCAGGAGATCAACGTAGGATGGGCTGGACGAAGAGACTGTGCAAAAAACTATGCAAAAGCACTCCGCAACTCACCAGGTGGATGAAAAGAAAGAAAATAAATCACGCTTGAGAAAGCGCTGTAGAAGCGTGAAACTAGTGTGAGTGCTTTTCCCCTGTTTTGTTTTTGTATGTATCTTTGTTTTATGTAGTTTAATAAATTTCTTTTACTTTTCATCCACCTGGTGAGTTGCGGAGTGCTTTTGCATAGTTTTTTGCACAGTCTCTTCGTCCAGCCCATCCTACGTTGATCTCCTAGATCCAGGATAGAGCTTTGTTACGAATACCAAGAGTATGGAGAATGTGAAGGAGAAGAGGGTGGTCCACGGTGTCAAATGCTGCAGAGGGGTCGAGTAATATGAGCAGAGTGTAATGACCTCTGTCTTTGGCTGTTTCATTCCAGTGAGCAGTGCGGAAGCCAGATTGTAGAGGGTCTAGGAAACCCTGTATAGGTGGTGAGAAAATGGAGCAGGCGAGAGAATACAAGACGTTCAAGGAGTTTAGAGGCAAAAGGCAGGAGGGAGACAGGTAGATAGTCAGAAAGACAGGTAGGGTCAAGCTTGCTGTTTTTGAGTAATGGTATAACTGTTGCATACTTGAAGGAGGAGGGAAAGGTACCAGAGTAGATGAAGGAGTTAAAAATGTGTGTGAGCAAAGGGATTATAGTCAACGTGTGCAGCGTACTGGGGGGGGGGGGGGTTACCTAGCCTGGGGTATATTCTCCACCAGAGAAGAGTTGCAGGGTATGTAAGGAGTGGTTCCCGCCAAAATTGGGAGGACAGCACGGAGGAGTTGCAAAATTTGCAAGCTTTTCTTTTGCAAAATTGTGCAGGGCTTGGTGCTCGTTTCGGCGTGAACACTGAAGCCGCGCCCACCTGCTGTGAGTGGCTCGGTGCAAATACCAAGGCCACACCTAAATTGCTTTGTGCCTGTACTCCTTATTCCACCACGGGGAGGAGGCACTGTAGCTACCAGAGAGACTGTCACCACTGGGGGCAGAGCTGGATGCAAGCTACCGCACCCTCAGTTCCTCGTGGTGATCTAGCTGAGTAAGAGCTACTTCACACTATTGCCGAGGTACACCCTACCATGAGCGAGTGTGTGGTGTCTCAATATCGACTACCAGGAGGCTTCCTGGTAGTCCAAGTCAATGGGGAGAGCTTTCTTAAATGTATCTGCCCCTGCTGTGACTTTTCAAGGCGGAGAGGCGAGTTTAACATCTAAGTACCCATGGTGTGGGACCTCCCACCTAAAGCCAAAGGTGCTGCTGCCTACTCTACTGGACCGAAGAAAAGACATGATCTTCCTGCAGAGAAGTGCGGGTTGGATTGCGGCCTTGGGAGCGGATGCTCCAAGGGACCCGTGTGTCCCTGTTCAAGAACCTGCCAAAGGCCGAGTCCATAGAAGGACAGGCCGCGCTGAGCCGTGCGGATGCTCCGCGCTGAGCCCCGGCATCCTCAATGAGGATGCCTTGAGAGGGGGCTCACGCGAGCGTCCGCAGGCGTGCTGAGGCGCTGGATTTTTCAGCCGACAGCCAAGCTGTTTTTCAGAGCGTTGTCGGCTGAAAACATCCAATCAGCGCGGAGCAGCGTCAACGTCACGGCGCCGTGACGTTGACGTCGGTGCGTCACGGGCGATTGGCCCAGCGACGTCACTGCCCCGCCTCCCTCAGTCTCCCCCCCCCCGCCTCCGATCGCGCCTGCTGGCTCGCCTGCATGGGCATGAAATCGCGCAGATTTCAGCAGGCGAGCCTCAGCGTTAGCGCGGTCCAGCCCTGCTTCCCCTTCTATGGCCCCAGCCAAAGACTTGCCCAGTAAGGTGACCACCCGGGAGGAGGCTGAGGCACTTCTGCTGGTAGCGCAGTGGCTGGGCCGCTACCTGCAAGCCGCCGACAGCGAGGTGTCCCAGTTCTTTCCCTTGGGGACGAGTCTCAAACCACATCTGACGACGACAGCGGCGGAAGAAGATACGTTGTGATGCTCTGGCCGGAGCATCACTCCAGTTCGGCGGCTGCCGATGAGACGCCTACCTCCAGGTCCGAACGGGAGTGGAGTCCCGTGCTGATGAGGTTGACGAGAGTGACGGTACATCCCAAGCAGAAGAGCGCCGTGGCGGTTCCCAGAGAGATGGCGTCGGACGTGCCTGCGCCATGCCAGGAGAAACACACGACTGCCAGGAGCCAACAGAGCGGTGAGGATCTTGTTTCTTCCCTCCAGGTTCCCGTGGAGGAATCCGGTGAAGAGGTACCGGGCGGTACTTTTTTCTACGCTGAGGGCCTCGACGCCCCGGATGACGTCATCGTAGAGGCGACCACCGGGGTGGAGGAGAACTCTACTATACCCGCTCCGGTGAGTACAGCCCCACTTAACCCTGTATTGCAGTGGCACCACGACCGAGCCGGGGGCACAAGGCCTCTTTGGACCTTGATAAGCACAGGGTGCTGGCGGTTACAGGCCGTGGTAGGCCTACTGAAGCTGACACCCACCAAGACATTGAGGGGTTTATGGTTCCTGTTCATTTTTTCCAGGACAATCGGGGTAGCCAGAGCTTCCCAGGACTGGTTGGGTTCGACGGTGATCTTGCTGGGGGTGGGATGGCCGAGTATATGGCATTCTGCAAAAAAGGGTCGGAGTGGTCAGACAAGTCTGGGACACTTTCTAGAGTGACTTCTGAATCCGAATTGTCTGTATGCAATGCAAATGTGGGGAAGGTATTGTCGTGGTGGGACCCCATTTTTCAAGGCTATGTACATCATATGGACCGGACACAGTTCTTGATAATTAGCAGGGACATTGTGGACCATTGGTTAGTGGAAGGAGAGTTCTCTGCGGAAGAGACAGCGGAGCCTCTCAGAAGAAGAGCTAGGGAGATTAAGCTAGGGGTAATACAACCAACCAGTTTAACCCTAAACTATCAGGAGCAACACTCTCATGAGCCACTATTTTGGGTGCTTCCAGGCCAGTCCTGTGGCTGTAAGTTAACCAAGCCAGCAGGGCTGACAGATCTATAGTATAGAGATTCCGTAAGTCCCATGGGTACACTTACCCCAATGTCCCTGAGCCCATCATGAGGGAAATAGAGGCCAATAGAGGATTGGTTGAAGGATGCTATTATTGAATTCTTAGCCTCCAAGTGCAGTTACTCTAGGTATTACACGGAGGATAAAATGTAACCTCATGAGAGTAGGGAGAAGCATGTACCTGCGCCGGGTGTAGTATCTACCTCTGCGAGGTCCCAAGAGGGTGTACTCGGTTACAGTCCCTGACCATGAGGGCAGGCTAGTTAAAAAGCAAGGATTTTGCATGTTATGGGAGGGATCTGTAATACCTCATTGTTATCCAGGGTATGCTAGCAACTGTATGCTATCAATTATTATAGTATAAATGGTCATGCATTGTTCCAGGTTGTTCCAACTGAAGGATGGCACATAAATTTAGTTCTCAGCAGGGTCCGTGAGATTCCACCAGGGGGAGTGTGTAGACCGGTATCCTTCTTGGCTACTAATCTGCCCTGCCTAACACATAAACCCTGGTACCGGTGCAGGCAGTGTTATGATTAATCCGGGTTTTCCCGTGCAGTAAAAAGCTTCCTGGAGTGACAAGGGGCGGAATTAGGCCTGTGTTCTGCCCTAACAGGGGCTCAGACCTAAGAACCACCTCCTGGGTACAAAAGAGGCTGCACAGCCAAATTTAGAGGAGTTCTGTGGAGAGATCCTCTCCCTCAGGGGAGTGGAACAACTACCCTTCATCCCACCAGGGGATGAGGGAAGAGCAGAGGATAGGCACTTGGGGCCTCAAGTCTCCTGGATTGATTTCAGGGACCATCCAAAGGAGGGAAGAGAAGTGGACCCTGTTGTGTGAAGAATAAAGCCGTTTCAGTTTTATATATTCCTGCCTGAGACTGCAATAAATCAGGGGGAGTATCAGAAGAGGGTTCTCCTGCAGGGATTGCATCCAGTCCTCCTGGATCCTGCTGGAGATGGAGGCACCGCACCAGTGAGAAAGAACCAACCATCACCCCAAAAGCCTGTCCTGTATTTCCCATTAACAACGACGGAAAAACAGCGATTCTGTGAGCTAGCAGGTAACCCGCACAACACACTGTGTAATAATGTAATCTCCGAGAGGGTGGGTGGGAGGGAGGGGGGGAAACTCTGTTACATGGGCATGTCGGGTCTTTTTGAAGCACAAGTGTTCAAGTGCAACATAAGTCAAATGTATATGCAACTTGTGTTTAGTGAGGTGTCACAAGGCACTTAAGGGCCAATTTCACTCTCGCAAATATGAATGATACACTTGCCTTCTGTTACATAGTAGGTTAGGTTAAAAAAAAGTAATTAGTTCAACCGTTGTTAAATTTAGACAACAGATACTTATCCTATATTTGTATTTAGAGTATATTGATGCAGAGGAAGGCAAATAAACCCCCCCAGTGAAATATCATCAAAAAAATGGGGAAAATAAATTCCGTCCTGACTGCATATGTTGGCAATCAGATTACTCCCTGCATCAACATCCTTCCCATGTTTACTTATTTGGTATATCCATGTATACCTTTCCTTTCCAAAAAGATGTCCAACCGTTTTTGGAAGATAGCTATTGTATCTGCCCTTACTGTAGCAGGGGTGCGCAAACTTTCTGTGCCTTATCCTCGCGCCCCCCCCCCCCTTACCCAATATCCAGCGTTAAATGATGCGCGGAGTCACGTGACGTGCGTTGCTATGGCGATGCGCACGTCACATGACCCCGCGGCGCCGAGGAAAGGTAGGTGATGTCCGCGCCCCCCCCCCCCAAAATAATCTTGCATCCCCCACTTTGCGCACCGCTGCTGTAAAGAACCCTTTCCTTTTGTTGCTGGTGAAATCTTCTTTCCTCCATAACCTTAAGGTATGACCCTGTGTCGTGTGTCTTGTCCTTGGGATGAATAGTTCTTTTGAAAGCTCCTTGTATTGACCCGAATATATTTGTATATAGTTATCATATCCGCTCTTATACACCTCTTTTATAATGTAAATAAATCTAAACTAGCTAGCCTCTCCTCATAAATCAGATTATCCATCCCCTTTATTCATTTGGTGGCTCTTCTCAGCACTTTTTCTAGTTCCCTTAATGTATTTTTTATGGACTGGTGCCCAAAACTGTACTCCATATTCAAGGTGTGGTCTTACTAATGCTTCATACAGAAGTGTTTGATAATTTGTTTCAAATAACACCATGCTATGATACCTTTTTCTCAAATGTTCCCTGACTTGAATATTTGTTATTACTTCTACATTGTTGGATATTACTGTCATTGTTTGCAAACTCACAAACAAGGGTTCGTAGATAATGAGTAGTTTATTTCCTTAATACATAGTATGATCATACACACAAAAGTCGATGAGACTCTTTGCCAACAGAGTGCCCAAGCAGGCTTTTTATACATTTTTGATTCCTTTGTTTAAAATAAATCCAGTAATGTCCCTCTCCTGGCAGGTTCCGCAATAATTTGGGTCATATAAATGTCTTTTAGCATCCCCCAAAAACCTGTTTTTATGCTAATCTCATTGCTCCAGTATGTGTGAGGATAATTAAAATCACCCATTATGAACACGACCTAGTTTTGCTGCTTTCTCCATTTGCAAAAGTGTTTTGACTTCCTCAAGCTCAGAAATGTGGTGGTTAATAACCTATCCCTACAAATATTTTTATTGTACTTTTATCGTCACTGCTAATTTCTATCCACAAGATCTCTACATTTTCATCATTCCCTTCATAAACCTCTTCCCACCTCTTCTAATTGCTCAATCCCTCTGTAAAACGGAATAACCCTCTCAATTAACTGCCCCATCATGAGTTTTATCCTACCATGTTTCAGTTATGCCTGTATCGTATTGCTCTCTTCTAGCTGTCAATCCATGGTACCCGTATATTTGTAGAAATAACAGAGCCGTTGTCACTGAAACCATCCCCCCAATGCCAAATAAATACATTCTTTTTTGAAGTTTGTGTACAAATAAATAAATGGGATCCGCACACACTACCTCCAGGTAAAGTTGAGTGCACCCCTGATAATCAGAAACATGGGGTGTGCTCTATCGCCATCTCTTGTGATTATAGTGCCCTGATTATAGCAGTAACCCCTAAAGTCAAGAGAAGGCACAATACTCCTTTGACTTTGGTTTGTTTTGTGGCCATATAAACCTTCAATGTAAAAATATTTGCACACTAAAAAATGAACACTATTAACCATGACATATTATTATTAACCTAAATGAGCTTTACTTGTACATCAGGGCTCTTCAACTGATGGACCATGAGCTAAATCCTACCCGTGGAAGGCTTTAGAGTGGCCCCTGGACTGTTTGTTCCTGCTATTGTATTTTAATTCACAACAATGCTATAGCGGCTCTTCAACTACATTTTTTTTCCTGGTTTGGCCCCTTCAGAAAACTAGCTGAAGCCCGGTTGAACATGAATTAACTTTATTTCAGTCTGGCAGAAGGTCATGTTGAGCAGAGCATGTACACAACCCTCTCCTCGTGGTTGGTGTATGACCGTGACATGGTGTGCAATGGGTGGAAGAAACACTTGACACTCACCTTCCATTCCGTCCTCATTTACATTATTTTGCTTACAGGAAGTCTGTGTGCTAAGTGGGGCTGCCCATTTTAAATAAACATTGACACCTCAAATGCACCAAACTGCCAACTAACTCAATGAATGTTTAAACCCACCTGACCAGGATCTGTCACAGTGACGTGCAATAGACCGGTACTTGTCAGAGAGTGAGCATTGTATTGCTTTTGCAGATGGACATGCAGTGTTTTGCAATGCATTGCAGTCTCCTGTCAATAACGGGGTTACATTATTTGCAGGGGGCTGCATGCTCTTGCAACATGGAATGTATCAATTCACAATTCCAAGAAACCCTTAATTATTGTTTTTATTTCTCATTCTGACCATGTAAACAAAGCAGCACACAGTTGAACAACAAAAGCCCAATGCCCACCCAAAGAGCTTCACATCTATTCTATTTTTAATTACCATTCACCTAAGGCACTGGAAGATTTCACATGCAGGTATAACTACCACTTCCCAGACTTGGGTCCTAGCCACAAGGCTATTCCTCTTCTCAAACAAGTTGTTGCTTGAATGGCCTGCAACACATTGCAGAGCAAGGGAGAAGCCTAGGGTTGCCAGGTGTCCAGTATTGAACTGGACTGTCCTGTATTTGGACATGCTGTCCAGTAAAAAATTTGAGGTAATACTGGACATGTATGTGTTCGGTATTACCTCTCTGGACATAGTGACCTGACCGGCTTAGGGTGCAGTGGGTTTCCCCTGACTGGCTGCTGCTGGGTAATGCAGCCAACCAGGAGGAGGTGCGGTTCGGGGCAAGGAGAGGCAGAAACAGCATGGAGCGGTGAGAGGGGTGTGTATGTGTGTGCGTCGCACCTTTCACCATTGTGTCCAGTATTTTTGGAGAAGCCATCTGGCAACCCTAGATAAACCACATTATTTGGCAATGGCTATAACCCCAAATTGTACTTATTTTATGTAATATACAGGAGAAAACCAGACATATTATTATTACAGTGGCGGCCGAGCTGAGTCTTATGCGGCCGCCACCGCAATGTGCGGGCAGACTCCGGGCAGACGTGGCTGGTGACGCGTGTCACGGTGGCGCCGGTCACACGTTCCGCCGGCATCCCCGGGTAAGGGGACAGGGGAATGGAGGGGAGATGCGGGAAGAGGGGGAGCAGAGGCAGCCAGGGGGTCGCGAGGGGAGGGGAAGACGCGCGAAGCTGCCGAAGCAGAGGCGGAGCAGCCAAGCAGCCAGGGGGTCGCGAGGGGAGGGGAAGATGCGGCTGAGTGCGGCCAATTTCGGCGCAAGCCAGAAAAAGCCCCGGAAAATTACGGGCATTGCATTTGTAAGACTGAAGTTGGCCGCAGCAGTATTTTAAATGTGCAATGCAGTGTAGCATTCCAAAGCGTACTAGCTATTATAATAATCTTGGTTTGAAACCACTCACGTTACTAACTTGCTGTACAGTTATTGCATCTTTTAGAGACCCCGGGTTTAGACCTTTGTTTTAGGTGTCAGGAAAGCTTGTGTTTCAGCTCGTTACAAATTATCTCTAATAACATGTTAACATGCAATCCACTGTACTCTAATTTATAAATGTACCATTGCTGTTTCATTGGTTCTTGACTTTCTTTATTATTACATACTTTTGTAAAATGACTCTGTTATGGCCTGATGGTAGTAGTATTGTATTCTAACCTGGCTACCTAAATACTATCAGTACTGTACAGTACATCAGTTCCAGAAAAATACATACATCAATGAAAAAATTATTTCTTTAGGTGGTAACTGAATGAGGCGATCTGGAAAAAGTCAAAAATACACATACAGGGATCACACTGGTATTACTAAGTGACGTTAAGCATTGGATTCATCATTAATCATCTTTTTCCATAGGCTTCAATTATTCTAAACCAACCCCGTTCAGTATAATAAACCGGTACGCATTTAACGATTCTGTTGCAAGTGCAACATTCCTTCACGCTCCAGTGATCACAGACCGTGTGTAGGTGCTGGATACAATGGCGCGGATCTTCGTTTTGCCTCCTTTTATTTGTGTAGGAGACAGCCAATAAGCTTTTAACATTGACTTTAAGCTTTGGGGTTGAGCTGATCTTTAGCCGATGGGTGTAATGCCGGGTACAGGAGGGAGAGGAGAATCATTCTTCCGTCTTCACTTCCAGGACTCTCTTGGCCCCATTGAGCTAGAAACAGTGACAGAGGACAAAAGCTGTATACACTGTACAAACAGAGAACCAAAGCGGCAGTACACTGACTCATTCTTCGCTCTGTGTGAGAACTGAGGGGGACTCTATTCACTTCCTTTGTGCTGGTGTCTGTCAACAGCGCTGTTTGAGGCGAGGCCTATTGTGCTGGCCAGTGTTTCTTATTGACCTAAGTCTGTGCCTGCAGTGTTCCCAGGGTCGAAGTTGGGAGCAAGGGAATGTTTGAAAGGGGAGTAGGATGGGGGGGAGTAATCATAGGCTAAATGCATTTTTGATGTATTGTCTTCTAACCTATTAAATCTAAACTACGTTAGTGCAAACAGGTAATTATATAGTCACAGCTGCCGTTATTGACATCCCTCAAAAAGAAAACCAAGCAATTTCTTTGCTGCACTGCATAGCCAGTAAGGCCGGATACAAATAATGTTATTAGATGGTAAATGAGTTAGACCGATAACTCAGCAAGGTGATTACTTTATGAAAACAAAAGTAACTACAAGTAGATCTGCCGGGAAAAATGTGCTGTACAGAAGTTGCAAATGTAACTTTACCTGCAGTCGGGTTCAGCCGTGATCCTATGGGGTCACAAGACCATTCCAGAACACATTCTCTGCTGCAGTCACAGGGCAGGTTAAACTGTGGGTGTGTTATACATATAGATATATGTAGATATAAGATATATATAGATATAGATATTAGCTTATAAGGGTTTCCATGTAAAAATGGTTTTCAGGCAAAAGGTGACACGGTGTGCTAATTTGCATGTCATTTCCCAGAATCCCCTGCTAGGTGAT
Source organism: Ascaphus truei (assembly GCF_040206685.1). Taxonomy (NCBI): domain Eukaryota; kingdom Metazoa; phylum Chordata; class Amphibia; order Anura; family Ascaphidae; genus Ascaphus; species Ascaphus truei. The sequence continues at coordinate 85,780,070 of NC_134484.1, forward strand.
AATGGTGAAAGGCAGGGTTGCAGACCTGTCTGAGACATGTGAATGTGCTCACAAGTGATCTTTTTATTTGCTATATGCTGTACGTTGGAGAGTTCTTGTCGACTTTTTCACCCACCATGACTTAGTGTGTGTGTGTGTGTGTGTGTATATATATGTGTATATATATATATATATATATATATATATATATATATATATATATATATATATATATACAGTGTTCGACAAACCTATACATTTGCACGCCCCGGGCGAGTGGATTTAACATCGTGGCGAGCTCCTATTGGCCCAAGCAGCACAAGTGTGGTACTAGGTGGCGAGTAGATTTTTTTTGTTCGGCGAGTAGATTTTTTGGTGATTTGTCGACCACTGTATGTATATATATATATATTAAATCAGGTGTCCCACCAGGAGACAAGAACAGCACTTATATATTTCTATATAAAGTTGCCATTTCATACTTCACTATTGTGGTCCTTTTTTCATTCTCTTCAGGACCAAGAAAATTGGGACTTGGTTACTACCCCGAACACACCTTCCATGGCACATTGTGTATTATTTTATTAAATACTGATATTTTTTATCTGCGCCCGTTATTCATTATATATATATAAACAAAAAGCAGCAGCCAGCACTCCAAGCATCAAATGTAAAGTCAAGGTGCATGCTCCATAGATAATAACGATAATAAAGTTGTGATTTGTATACCTTGAGAAAGCGCTCTGTGAAGCGTGAAACGTTGGTAGGGCTCTCCTTTGCCCTGTTTATCCATGACCAATAAATAATCTTTTTATGGGATACGCACCCTCCTCTCTACTTTTTTGATACATACAGTAGTGCTCTTCCAGTTTTTCTCCTTCTCTATTTGCGCTTGCACCTATTTTCTGTATTATGACTTCGATTCAGTGACTAGTGATTTGTTTAGGTCCGATGGGGTATACTTGGCGGAGATTGGTGCCCATTTATTTAATAATGCCTTGCAAAGCGGGCTTGTGAGGGTCCTGGCGGGTCTGGTGGTACGGGGCTAGTTTAAGGGGGTTAAATAGCCTCGTAGGTGGCAGAAGTTGGGGGTTGAGTGTGCTTATTCTTGCCAGAAAGGGCTCCGTACTTGATAAAGCCCTGTGGGACTGGGAGTGGGGAGTGGGCCGGGCTCATTTAAACACGAGTTCCGGGAGCTCACTCGCATCAATGGACGGGTCGCATGGGCCCAGCTTGGGTGTCACGGGTCATCGATTCAATGACATTTGACCTTTAACCCTTTGAGCGAGCACTCTGGCAGGGGTAGCGCTTACCAATTAATGGTTAAATAAAAAACCGCGACCTTGTACCTCCTGACCTTGTCTTGACGTTATTTGTTTGTTATTTACGTGGGGTTCCGGGTACTTGGGTTGGAGGGGAGGGGAGCTCCCTCGCAGTCTCCCAGGTCAAGACTAGTTACAAATTGTCAGGAAGCAGGGCTCACGTAACACCTCCTTACCTGCCTCGGAGGTTGTTGCTGCCGCCCCTCGCTCCCCGCTGGTGTATCCCCGGCGTGGTGCCCGGCGATCCCGCCTGGCGTTGGCTCTTGCAACCACCATCTTGTTGGGGCGCGCACAGGAGGACCTTACACAGCGCGCGCCTCCGGCAGTAATTTATTCACCTCTCTGGGCTTCTGGCCACGCCCCCCGTCTACAGCTGCAGCCCCGCTCCTGCCTTTACGCTCCACAGCTGAATACAGGCAAGGATTACAGCCTGCACCAATCGCAAAGTGCTCCACTGCACACCCCCGCTCTGCCTCCTTCCCTGATTGGTTCTCCCACATATATTACCCCTGTTCTCCCTGGGAATCATTGCTCTGCATAGCTTCTGCTAGTTTGGCTGGTGTTCGTTTGTGCTCTTGTTCTTTCGTGTAATTCAGGTTTGACCCGGCTTGGCTTTCGACTCTCCCTCTGGGTCTGGACCCCGGCTTCCTCCTCACTACGCAGTCTCTCTCCGCCCTCGACCCCCGGCTATAGCAATCACCACGATTCTTCTATCTCCGGACACGACAAGTACCTTTGGTTACCTTACTAAAGACTCCTGGCCTGGCAACGTATCTACCACACTCCGGACACGCTCCTCTGCTGCGGGTGTGTGGTATTATACTTTCCACCTCAGTCTAGGGACGGGTCTGGTCTGCGGGCAGCACTACCGTGACACAAATAAACTCTATCACAGAAGCATGATCCAAAGCAGAACAAGCTCATGCTGTCACTTTCTATACATTACAATACAGAGAGAGAACTGTCAACTGCACCATTTAAAGATATATATATATATATATATATATATATATATATATATATATATATATATATTACATTTGTACTCAACACACCTCTCCCAACCACAGGCAGCGAATTGAGCAATACCGGATGCTCACATGCTCCCCCCAAAGCAATGGAGGTGGGGGGAGAGGTATTTGATTAAATGGGTATACGTGAGCCCATTATTGTGAACCAGGGTAAAGTGCATTGCACATTCCTGTTGCACCCTCAACAATAAAAATTCTTATAATGTAGACTTTGTATTACATGTGCACATACAAGTGCGTGTCATGTCATTAATAAACAAGTTGCATAGGGGAGCCAGGTGATGCACCCAGGGCCACCAACAGATTTCCTGGGGACCAGGGCCCCCCCGCGTGTCGATTGCCCTGGGAGGCCCCCCCCCCTTTCAAATGCGAGCCACCCCTATTCCTGCCCTTATTCCCCCCCCCCTATTCTTGTGCATTTCTCTCCCCCACCTCGTTCCATCCCCTCTCTCTGCTATTACAAAGTATCCCCTCTTATTCAATCCCGCTCCCTCAATTCCCCCTCCTCACACTCATTCCCCCCTCCCCCCTGGCCACTACACACACCCACACACACACACATCTCCACCCTTCTCTCTCCCGCTCCCCCCCACTTCCCTCCACAATACCCATACAATTCCCCTCCCAGAATACCCACACAAGCCCTCCACAATAATTACCACCCTCCCTCTCACACACACATTGCAACACACATGCAACGCACACACTTGCAGTTGTTGGTGGCCGTCAGACGCAGGCTAGACATTGAGCAATCATTTCTGTATATCGCCTTTTTAATTGTATAACGTGTCGTCATGGCAACGGTTTGCCATCAATAACCACCCCCGTCATGAGGGAATATCCCTGAGGAAGTCGAAACGCGTAGGGGTTCCCCAGTAAGGATTCCGTTCAGGCTGTCTGAGGATGCTGGTTACCGGCACTATTCATTGTGATGTCAGAGGTGGTGGAGCTGGCTGAGAACGCAGAAAGTGTGATAAAACACAGTTTTGTGATCTACACAAGCTAAACCACTCGCCTGGTCTGCACTAGGATTCATCGGCTGGTAACACCGCAGATCCTGATAGTTTAGAAGGCAATTTTTAACTGCATGTTTGTGAGTGCAATCTTATCTTAATCTATCTTCTATTTGTGAGGTCAATTGAATTACATTATGGAGCGTTTGCTTCAGTGTGTAAATATAATGTCGATTGGGGACTTCAGAATGAAACTTGCAAAATGTAATCATACCACAAATTTCATATCGGTGATTACAATTTTCATTTTATTGCAAATTGATGTAGGCCTACTGTATATGATTATATGAACGGGCAACTTTCAGGACAATTTTTGTTCGCTTTCCAAGTACCCACTCATTTTAATGCTTGGGATGTCCCCTGAGAGATGCATATGAAAGCAAATATGATACTGATTTTCTGAGGTTAAGTTTTTACTTCAGTTCTTGAGGGGAACACACCCTTTTGTGCTTCTGACCCTTTAACACACACAAACAGGGAGTCATATTAATTACAACAAAATATTGTTATTTTCAAATCTGGTCACACAGTTCATTGGGAACAGCTCCCAAGTGGGCGAAAAAATGATTTCTCTTTAATGCTCCCTGAGATAGAGATTTTTATGCTTATCTGAACTTGTGGTCTGTACTATAGTAGCCACAAATATGGATCTGTTATTCCTAAAATTGAGCCCTTTGTGGTGCTATAAAATACTGGGCTCAGAACACAGAACACAGTAAACCACTTCCTGGAACAGCTACTGTAGCGAGAGTTTATGAACCCGTTAGTATTTTTACAAATTTCAAACCAAAATGTCGTTAGATCTTAATCTAAGTCCTAATAATAGATAGATAACCTGATCAAACAAATGACAAAAAAAGGGATACTTTTTTTTAACATTTATTTATCCACAAATTCAATATCCATGTGTGAAAAAGTATGTGAACCTTTAGATTCAGGACCTGATGGCACCCCCTTGAGCAGCATTGACTTCAACTAAGCATTTCCTGTAACTCTTCCTGTCAGACTCTCACATCGGCTTTGAAGAATTTTGGCCCATTCCTCCTTAAAGGACTGCTTCAACTCTGTGACATTTGAGGGCTTCCTTGCATGGACAGCTCACTTCATGTCCTGCTACAATATTTCAATGGGATTTAGGTCCGGACTTAGGTTAGGACTGGGACATTCTAATAAGATCAATTTCTTCTTCTGCAGACATTCTTTTGTAGATCTGTTTGTATGTTTAGGATCAGTGTCTTGCTGCATGACCCACTTTCGCTCCAGCTCACGGATGGATGGCCTGACATTATGCTCTGGAATTTATGGTTGTGTCAATGAGAGCAAGCCATCCAGGTCCTGAGGCAGCAAAGCAGCCCCAAATCATCACACACAGACTACCATGCTTGACGTTTGTGATGAGGTTCTTCCGTTCAAACGCAGTGTTTGGTTTTCGCCAAACAACATTTCTCATTAAGGCCAAAAAGTTCTACCTTTTTGACTCTTCTGTCCAGATAACTCTTTGGCGAACTTCAGACAGGTTGCAATGTTGATTTTAGAGAGCAGTGGTTTCCTCCTGGCTATCCTTCCATGAACACCATTCTTGTTCAATTTTGTTTTGATAGTTGAGTCATGAACACTCACATTAGCCAAGGCAAAAGTGGCCTGCAGATCCTTGGATGTTACTCTGGGGTAAGTCTTTGTGTCTTCCTGGATGATTTACCTGTTTTTTCGTGGAGCGATTTTGGTAGGACGTGGATAGAGTAACGGTGGTCTTGAACTTTCTCAATTAATAATATAATAATAATAGCATGTTCTTGTATAGCGCTGCTAGTTTTATGTAGCGCTTTACAGAGATTTTGCAGGCACAGGTCCCTGCCCCGTGGAGCTTACAATCTATTTTTTAGTGCCTGAGGCACAGGGAGATAAAGTGACTTTCCAAGGTCACAAGGAGCCAACACCGGGAATTTAACCAGGTTCCCCTGCTTCAACCGCAGTGCCGGTCAGCGTTTTTACTCACTGAGCCGCTGTCTGACAGTAGATTGGTAGAGCCCCAAATCCTTAGAACTGGTTTTGTAACCCATTCTAGACTGATGAGCATCAATAACTGCTTTTCTGAGGTGCTCAGAGATTAGTTTTGATTGTGGCAAGACGTGTTTCCAATTATGGGGAAGACCAAACTCGCACATTTTCAGATCTCTATATAGGGTGGGGCCTCCCAAACTCACACCTGAAGATCTACCTAAACCTCTGGTTCTAATTATCCCCTTTAATTTAGCGGATAAACCCAGGGCTTCACTTACTTTTGCACATATCCGGATTCTTAATTACTCAACGTTTGTCTAATTCATACATTTTGTTTCAAAAGACATGG